>NC_051154.1:27928880-28078880 GCF_013339745.2 Dermacentor silvarum
ACTTCCTAAACAGTGGTTCTCACTTTACCTCGTGCGCCGGCCGCCGATCGTGCATGCATGCAAAGTGGAGAAGACAACTTTACAAGCGAAATACGCAATAGCTTTTTTTTTTTTTCTTTTCTTTTTTACGCTTCCTCCCCCCCCCCCCCCCCCCCCCTCTACTACACATCGCTACATTATGGTCGTTTTCTCGTTCCAAAGAAAACAGCGTCTGAGTGAAACTACAGGCTTTGCGACACAAACACCGGTAACGATTTAGAGTGACTGTCTGAAGTATAGTATCGCTATTTTTACTTCAGCCGCGCGACCTGCGGGTATAAATGATTCAACTAAAGATTACCGTTATACTTTAGGAAGCCCAATATAAACTTAAAGCAATATTACATACATGGTCATAATATCGACTTAAATCCTTCTCTAGGGACATGTTATCTGAAGTACTGAAAGAGGCAAACTTCCTTATGTCTACCCACACCTCGACCACATATTTCCGAATAACGAGAAGAGGTCGGCCGAAAACGGTGGTCGGCACCACAAATCCTCACTGATATTCTTTAGGAATACATTGAGAGTATTCCATTTCATGCGGTTGCCTCCACAGAAGCCTCCAAGAATAATAAGAAATGAAATATCAGCATATATCTCGTGGCACTCTCGAGTTCATCTGTGCGTGTCCCAGCTTACAAACCCTTCTTTATTGACATATTTTGGATATTGGCCTGGCCCTTCCAATATCTCACACACTCTATCGCCTGTTAACTTAATTGCGGATTGTCTGTCGGTTGTGTTATGATTAGTAAGGTCAAAGTATTCACTTTTATGCCGTTCCGTACGGTTTTAGAACCCTCCTGCAAAAAAAAAAAAAAAAAAAAGTATCCGATTCGTGTGGATCCCACGAGACTACGATATTTAAAGCCACTGACTTCTTAAAATGTTCTTTCACGTAGCGGACTTTTAACTGCAATCAATTCTAACTTGGAAGTAAAAATAATTCCATAGGCATAAACATCTTCAAACCTAGAGCCATGAACTCCTTGCAATCGCAGGCTACCAATTAAATGCCTTGTGTACTCATTTTAACGCATCATGGCAGTGCAAAGTATCGATGACGTCCCTGCAGGAAGTGCACAGTTCCGCTCGTAAACCTTTTCTTGTGCAGGTCCGGGTTTACATCGTCAAACCCTTGTGATTCGTGTAGCGTTGTGAAACATCAGAACAGGCTGCGAGGAGGAACAATTTAGAAATCGTGTTCATTTGACTGGGTTTCAATCTCTCCCTTCCTAGTCTTTCATTCGGAGCAAACAGTCTGAGTCAAGCTCGAAAAGAGATCTACCTTTACGACCATTAAAGCATTTTTTGACTGCTCCCTCCGACTTAAGAGTATCTGTCCCGCATCGGTTTCTAGCGGAGAGGGGCCGGAGAAGGAGAGGTGCACGGTTTACCTGAAGGCATACCTGAAGGTATACGCATTATTGGGAATGACGACTGACCGGTATGGACCGACTGAGGTGCGGAATTACTTCTAGGCTCGTCATCATCGCCGCCGTCAATCCGTCGTCGTCATTTCTTGGTCGTTACGCCACCGTCGTTATGCCGCCGTCATCGTACATACCGAATTCAGCATACCGAATATGTATACGTATATCTGATCATATCCTTCACCTAGCAGTAGTTTATCTTCTTTTTTCTTTTAAGCGACTTAGGAGGTGTGTCGCTTCAGGTTTAATTTCAGGTTTCAACTTCAGGTTTAATTCAGGTCAAACTTCAGGTTTAATTTTCGAACCATTGACTTCAGTGCCTTCTAAATTTTTGTTGGCAGCAGTGGCGATAACAAATTAAAAAATATATATAGAAACGCCACTGAGCACCTTGTTATAATTCTGCATGCAGATCTAGATTTCCATTTTCTGACAAATGCTATTGGTATGGAGCCTCACACTATAAATCAAATACCTGTATTTGCCCTTGAATGTATCAGAACTTCCCTGCAGCAAGTTTGAGACTCGCATTGGTGGGTAATAAACTCGCTTCATCCCGAGAAGCTCCAGCATAGAGCACTGTACGGCGCCGCCCGGGCTTACCCGAAGGCCCGGACCAGATGGTACTTACCCGGCCCGGACCCCTCCCCGGGTCCGGGCCGGGCTCTGGCCCGTTCACTGATGGGCCTAGTCAGGCCTTCGAATACACGCGGGCGCTCTGCATAGATGCAAGGCACTCCACTCAAGTCACAAGTTGGAAAAACTGGCTCCTAATTACCTTAGCGAAGACACACAAAAAGAAAAAAAGGATATTTCTAATAGCGGTGTCGATCGCGAATCTAAAGTGATCGCGATCGAGCCCGATCCAGATCGAAATTCTCGACTGCGATTGGCTTCCTCCCACAGCTTGCTCAAGGGAGGCAATCACGACAGAGAAATTCGGATCCGATCGGGTTTGATCGCGATCGAAAGTGCACCGTGTGACACCGGTACAACTCATTTTATTGCGATAGCAATTATATGGACACTTCAACCGGATTTCTGCCGCCGGCGTCGCCGTCGCCGTCGCCGTGAGGTTCCCTATAGATAAAATCTTCGCCGCGCGCCGTATGCCCGAGCGGAAGCGTGCGGGGACGCGCGCTGTCACGGAGAGCGAACGCACTCAATCTCCCACGCGCAAGCAAGGAAGCGGGAAGCCAGCGCCGGAGAGAGCGGGGAGGGGGGGGGGGAGGGGCGCACTTCCACTCTGCCAAGAACCGCGCTCGTCGCTCGCCCGCACCGTCTCTTATCTCAAAACGGCTCTGACCTTTATGCGCCGTGCATTCGCCGCTCAGTTTCCGTTGAAGCGATAGACCGCACGTACCTTCGCCGCTGCGGCGTTTGCGCTTGCTGCCAGCGTTTTGACAGTCGTTGTCTGCAGTCATTCAGTGTGTTCTATTCATGTTTGTTTGTGCGCGCTCACACCACGCTTGTTCATTCAGTTAGTAATAGTCGGGCCACATTTTCCAACGCACGCTACACATGCAATGCTGCCCGGATCGGCAGTGCAGCGCTACAGGTGTGTCCCTTCGCACGCGCTGCCCACGGGAAGCGCTTCTCATCAACACCACCGTTTCACACGCGCCTTCTCGTGGTCATCGAGTCTCTCTTCATGTCGGTCTACTTACGCCGTAGCACACCTGCTTACTTAATCAGCTCATGTTTACTACAATTCATATTGCTACCAAAGCCGCTCACCTTACTTCGTATGACATTGCTGTGTTGCTATCGCATTCATTGCTTCGCCCTTAGGGCGAAACTGTGACATTTTTTGTTGGAAGCTTTATGAATAGGACTTCGAATTATTTTTCTTTCTATAAAAGCAAGCTTTTTTTTTTCTCGCGAAAGAAAAAAAATACTAAGACCGCTCTTGATACGGTCTGATTGTTAACGCTTTTACGACTGCACTATTTTATCGCCAGCGATACGATTGTTTTATTGCAATGGTGTCATTTTAGCGCTTTTCATTTATTGCACCACATAGACGATTGATTTATGGTCGCTGCAGATCACATAGATGTGTGCACCTCAACCGCAATTCGCAATGTTCTTCGTGGGCCTTAGATTTATACGTGAGAAGTGCTTCGTCGTCGTGGACTCGTAGGTTTGGCGTGGCAGTTAATTACCAACCTTTCGTTATTTTTGTGCCCAAGTTAGAACTTGCGCGTCTGAACTTTCAGTTGCTCTTGCACTTAATATAATTTTAACCCTTTTCTTGCCCTAAGAACAGTTTACACTAGAGGCACGTTCTCGCCGCCACCGTCTTGCAGTCAAGGTATGGACGCGCACGCGCAGCCCGCGCGTGTAGGGTTAGAAGTAAAAAAAAAAAAATCAATTTTGGGTTTTACGTGTCAAAACCACGATATGGTTATGAGGCACACCGTAATGGGGGACTCCGGATTAACTATTTCGTTACGGCGCCGATAGAAATCGATCAATTTCATCGACGGTTTTTCTACGCGTTGTTAAACATTTCCGTTGAAATTCTTCTACTAGCAGCGTCATGCACTGTCTCAAATGACGACTAAATTTCAACTATTTGTCAGATTTCGCAATTTTTTTGCAGATTGAGGAGTCTGGAAAAATAAAACTTCGACTGGAAGTATCGTCGATACTAGCTTCCAGTGCTCCTAGCACTTCATCAATAAAACGACGCAAAACTTGAACTGTCGTCGACTCAGTAACATATATTTAAATGACAGCAGCAGTGAACGCAGTGAACAATATGCATCAGTCATTTGGCATCCCTACAAGATCACCCTTACTAATCTACTCGAAGCCGTTCAAAATAAAGCAGCGCGATTCATCATGTCATCCTACTCCCGATTTCAAAGCGTTTCATCTTTGAAGCAAACACTCAACATGCCACCACTCGCAATGCGCAGAAAATTCGCCAGATTATGCTTTTTTCACACACTGTATCACAGGAACACATCTTTGCCCGGTCAGACATTTTACCGCCACCTCATACTTCACATCGCATCGATCATGCCTACAAAGTTTACCTATATCTTCGCCTGGACGGAAAAGTACAAGAATTCGCCGTTAACCTTATCAATAAAAGAATGGAATGAGTTACCCTCCAGAATTGCCACGATAACACAGCCTTCTTTATTTCATTCAGCATTGCTAACGTATTTACAATCCTAGCACTTTTAGTAACACTTTTCTCTCCCAGAGCACTTATTCGCTTTCGCTATTTTGTTCTTGCTTCGTTGAGTGTTAATTTTGTAAGAATATTTACCTTGTTAATATGTTTCAAGACTTGCTGCACCCCAAAGTGCTGTATTTACCACCTGCGATGCTCCTTCATTTGTGAAAATTGTGTTCTGTTTTATGCCCCCCCCCCCTCCTATGTAATGCCCCTGTGGGCCCTTAGGGTATCTAAATAATAAATAAATAAATAAATAAATAAATAAATAAATAAATAAATAAATAAATAAAAATAAACACAAAGAAGCTCCTCTCGGGTTGTATAATTTTCCGATCCGATCGACTTCTCGGCTGTTTAACGATGTCTTAAACAAAGGTGCGTGTTATTTTGATAACTGTGTTCGACTAATATTAAGTGCAACTTTATTTTCCTCACAGTGGTTGGTTTTATCCATCAGCGCTTCGATCGAATATGCACAAATTATTACGAGAAATCTTTCCCGTCGTGTGGGGTTTTCACTCACAAAAGAGCACGCAGTTGATTTCATACGGACCTTCGACTTGAAGCTTGACTATAGCAGTCTAATCTCTTACCTTCTGAACACCATCTGTGCAGGTGGCCTTATTCATTACTGTATAATATTGTGCAACACTCCACATTACTGTACATCACTGTACAGGAACTGAACATAGCACGTGGAGGCTCCAACGTCAGTTGAACGCACACTATAGACTACTTTGTTTGCAGAGAAAAGCTGATCGACCGTAATAATCAAGTATAAGGATGCCTCTGCAAGCTCTCTGACCTGACAATCATTGCTTTGCGAGCCTAAAGGATGCAGTAGCAAACGAACCAGGTGCCTGCTGCAATGAGTAAAATATAAATGCTCCCTGTACAATAAGAACTTACCCGTTTTCACATTTGTGAAGCTACTGCTTTCCCGCATAGTATAGTCATCACTATGGCTAGCATTGACGCCAATAAATCTCCACAATAATTCTTTTGAGTGATCTGATTTACAAAAGTTGGAAACCGAGAGCTGCATATTTTGTATATTTCATATATATTTTTAACTCGGTACTTACACTAAAAATAGCACATTATTACTTTCATTCGTGTTCCTTGAGGTGCTTCTTTGAAGTTTCACCTAAGAATTATCAAAAACTGTCTGAAGCAATTATTACTGCTTTACATCCATTCAAAACACGAGTGATCAGGCTATAATTTTTATGTAGCACGTGAAGATTTTAAAATTACTAACTCTGAAAAATTATTCTGCCGTTTTAGAACTTGGCACCCGGACATAACATTCCCCCTAATGTTCACGAAAAACTGAATAAGCGGTTTAAAAGTTATTTTAAACGCACGGTACACGGGCGTTTTTTGCATTTCATCCTCATCGAAATGCGGCCGCCGCTGCCGGGATTTCATCGCGCGCCATCGGACTTAGCAGCGCAACGCCAAATCCACTACGCCACCACGGCGGGTCGGGATTAGTATACAGAGACGTGGAGTGCGTTCAGCTGCAAAAGCGTCGAAGCCACGCCAAGTCACCCTTACGCAGGGTCATAGACTGCGGCACGATATGAGACTGGGCAAGCTGCAGTCGTTCCATCTTGTTCCGCGTTGTGTAACACCCAGACGCATATTAAAGGACTGTGGTAACACGATGGATCACGCTCCGCTCAGTCGGCTCTGCCGGAGCCAAGACAGCGTTCTGGCTTCTATACTGCTGGCATGAGCGTTAATTGTGCGCGTACACTTTAGCATTCCTGCTGAGCCACTGTGTGCTTACGACGCCGGTGCGTATATATGTACACTGGTCTGAGCGGAAGAGACAGTAAGCTTCGAGCTAAATCTATAGCACTGAGAAACGCACAGTTTTCTCAGTTTTCAGTCGGTCTCACCTCGTGCGCCACGACGCCGGAACGCCGTTGCCGACGTTCCTCATCGCAGTGGCGCACCGACGGGGGGGGGGTTCGGGGGTTGTAACCCACCCCCCTGAGGCCTACTTAATCCCCCCTTTTGTTTAACCCCTTTTCTTTCCTTAGGCATTTGAGTACTGCAACTAAGATGTAAGACGCGCAATCGTCTGCACACTCGCAAAAAGCGATTTTTTTTTTTACAATTTGCCGTGAAGAAATCGAAATTAGTGCTGTTTAGATGGTATTGGCAAACTGTCAACCCCCCCCCCCCCCCCCCCCCTGGCAGAGATCCTGGGTGCGCTACTGCCTCATCGCACAAGCGTCGCGACACGCCCTGTGTACCTGCTATAGCAGATACACAGGGCGCGCTGCTCCTGCTGCACAGCAGCAGCTGATTCGCTGGCTGCCGCCGCTCGATGTCACCTTCGCGTATTGTGTATACGAACAGCGTGCGAGGAGCGCAAGCGCTAAATCTTGTGATGGCTGTAAATGCTACGGCTTCAGGCGAAACTGGCACTTCTTTTTCTATACACGTAGTGTATAATCCTTGGTGTTTACAACATAAAATGCTAGGCGAGAGCTTTTAAATAAAATGCCTGAACAGAAATTTTCAACCCATGCCTTTGCTTCTGTCGGCCTTTTCATGTTAGCTGTACGACGTGCTCTGTCGGAAAAAGCTTTTTCGCAATATTTTATATGCACTGCAGTTGAATTGTAATGTCTTTGGTTACTCCGCGGCCTTTGGATACACCACCTAAGCAATGACACTGTTACGCCAAAGAAGCAGTAATCGTACTGGAGACTATTTACAGAATATATTTACAAAAGCGAGGCAGCGCTGACCAAACTAGCTGGCAGGCTCGAGCCAGGCGGCCAGTTGTCCTTTTCTTTGTCGAGTGACCGTGTTCATCGTTTAACGCGTTAGCGTTAAGGGCCCCGTGTAGCAGAAAATCCGGTGTCGGCGCCGGCGTCGACGTAAGCGCTGGCGTCCGTGGCGGAGAAAATCATCCCGAACCACCCCGACCACGCAGGCCCTCCGCGTGGCGCAAGATGTTAGTGAACAAAAATTGAATTTCTCACAGCAAAATCCGTCAGAAAATGGTAAAGTACGACTTAAACACAACCTACCGACATGGTGGCGTCGGATTTTAAATGTACGAGAAAACATAATTCTGTTACGAGGAAACTCATATATAAACCCCATTTCCAGCATTTCTACCATACCAACAGCGGCGCGCTCGGGTAGGTTACTTGCAAAAATCCTATCCAGATGGCGCTCGCATCCTCGACAGGTCAAATTGGGACTTAGCCTGCCTAATGCGTTTTGGACACGCGCGCGCGTCGGGGCAATAGCAAACAATTAATAAAACAATAAAAAAGGTCCTAGGTCCTTCACATTTTAATATAAGACGACTTATATTGCCCCTGGAAAAACGTCTTCCCAGCAATGCAGTTCTGTTTAAAAGTGAAGCCGACTATAAGGGGATCAGGTGTAAGCTTGGTCTTTGTAAGCTGACTTTCCCACGTTCTGTGTTGCAGCGAAGCATACTCATAAAGAAAAATGAGATGTGAACGGGGCCGATAACGCTATCGCGTTCCACTCTAAAAGGCGAAGCTCAAGCGTCCTCCAATTTTTAAGAGGCGAACGCAGGTAGCATTATCCTCGGCGGCAGAAGCACCGTCCAGGCGCGTGTGATGATCTGTGGCAGCGACAGAGTGATAATGTTTGAGGCGTGCAACATGCACATCGCTGGACTGTGGTGCTGATGAGGTATAGGTATAGTGGGAGCGGCGGGGACGATCTCATATGTAACGGGATCGGCACGAAGTACGCGGTACGGACCCGTGTACCGAGATAGTACCTTTTCCGAGGGCCCAACATGACGAGATGGGGACCATGAGTAGTACCAGCGAACAGGGCTAAAATGCACGTCTTTGTGTCGTCGATCGTACAAACACCGCTGGTTCTATTGGGAGGTCAAAAGGGGATGTGCGGGCGATCTGCCGAGCTTGCGCCGCTCGGGTGATGACGTCTTATGCATATTCGCTGCCAGGTACAAATGGAAGGAACGTGTTCAGTGACAATGTTGCTTCTCGACCGAACAGCAAAAACGGGGATTAGCCATCCGTGACGTGGCGCAACGAATTGTACGCAAGGTTACATACGGCAGAGCAAGTTGCCAATCATTGTGGTCCAACGAGACATGCTTAGAAATCATGTCTGTAAGAGTCCGATTAAGAGTATAAGAGTGAGACCATTTGTTTGTGGACGGCAATATGTCGTGAGATTATGGCGCGTTGAACAAGCCTGTAAGATGCCTGCGATGACTCTTGAAAGGAATGTATGGCGACGGTCAGTCAGCAGTTGGCGTGGCGCTCAATGTTGCAGAATAACGTAGTGAAGTAGAAAATCAGCAACATCCGTGGTGCTGCTTGTTAGTAGCGATCGGGTTATTGCGTAGCGCGTGGCGTAATCTGTAGCCACAGCTACACACTTGTTGCTAAAGGTTGACACAGGAAAAGGACCAAGTCCAAGCCAACGCGAAAGAACGGCTCCGACGGGATGTCGAGCGATTGAAGGTATACCCTGCAGGGAGGGCCAATGGTATTTTGTGGCGTTGGCATTGCTCACAAGCCGCAACGTATTTTCGCAGGATCGGGCGAGGCCAGGCCAAAAGAAGCGTCGGTGGATTTAGTCATAAGTTCGAGAGACACCGCAAGGTGGCCGGCAGTTGGGACATCGCGGAGTTTGTGGAAAACAGTCGAGCGGAGGTATTTGCATGGGAACGATGAGGAGGAGAGTAGTACCATCAGGGTGAACGTTGTGGCGGTATAATACACCGTCTTTGAGCACGAACAAGCGAAGGGACGTTTCTGAAGGTGAAACTTCAAGGCGGCCCAATGAGTGCGCGCAAAATGGCGTCACGGCGTTGCTCGTCGGTGACGTGGACAGCTGGGAAATTAAAAAAAAAAAAAAAATCGCACGCGCCGGCGTCAGTGTTGGTGGTGACGGCCGGCAGTTCATCCACAGGGTAACGAGATAAACAGTCTGCATCTTGATGCAAGTGGCCGGATTTGTAAACAGCCTGATATGAATATTCTTGCAGACGCAGAGCCTAGCGACCAAGACCTTGAGGATCCTTGAATGACGAATACCAACAGAGCGCGTGATTGTCGGTGATTACAAAGAAGGCTTTGCCCGTAAATATGGGCGGAACTTGTAAACCACCCAGACGAGAGCAAGACATTCACGCTCCGTAATCGAGTAATTACGCTCTGCGGCTGTGAGGAGGCGGCTGGCATATAGGCAATTACACGGGCGTGTCCACGTTGGCGTTGCGCTAAAACGGCGCTATTCCGTGTCCACTGGCATCGGTACGCACCTCTGTAGGAGCGAATGGGTTGAAATGCGCCAAGATAGGAGGCGTGGTCAAAATGGCAGCGAGTTCAGAAAAAGCGGCAGCTTGAGGTGCACGGACTCCATATAACAGGCACGTCTTTCTTGGGTAGATCAGTACGCAACCGTGCGATCGCTGCAAAACCTTTGACGAACCGTCGGAAGTAGGAACAAGTTCCACAAAACTCTGGACGTATTTGGCCGACTGAGGCACAGGAAAAGAAGTCACAGCACCAATTTTTTTCCGAGTCAGGTTGTGTACCGGAAGCGTCAATAAGGCGGCCCAGCACTGTTATCTGTCGACGCCCGAAGTGACGTTTTAACGAATTTAGTTGTAGTACAACCTTACGTAAGACATCGATAATAGTAGATAGGCGGTTTATGTGGGTGTCTCAAATGTTGGGAGAAAATACGAGAACATCGTCTAGGCAACACAGGCATGCACGTTGACCATTGAAACCCTTGAAGCAAAGAGTATCATACGCTCGAACGTGGCGGGGGCGTTGCATAGATAGAACGGCACAACTTTGAATTGATATAGACTGTGACGAACGCGGCCTTCTCGTGATCGTTATCATCCATAGAAGTTTGTAAATAACCAGATCGAAGGTCTATAGACGAAAAGTACTTGGCACCGTGAAAACAATCAAGAGCGTCGTCAATGAGCGGTATACGGGCAAACGTCTTTCTTGGTATAATGCGGTTAAGATGACGATAATCAACGCAGAAACGCCACGTGACATCCCTTCTTTTTTTTTTTTTTTTTTTGACAAGCGCGACAAAGGCTCAATAATGCCTTTGTCGAGCTTGTTTACCTCTGCTTGTACTGACCCTTTTCGAGGAGCAGTTTCTTCTAGAGAAACGAGATGGCACTTTCGGCGGTGCACCGCACGTCGCCTCAGCGACAGCACACGAATACGAAACCATTGCCGCTTCTACCTTGCTTCTGTGTGATTGATGAGCTGTCGGAAATGCAGTTTTCGCTAACGCGCTGTGTTCCAATCATGCTGAATTGAAGCATGTGGATTGAAGACGTGTGCAGTAGTTCGCGAACCGCTGCTGCAACTGACCGTACATGTTACCGGCAAGTTTTGAGCCCCTCCAATATAAAAGAAACGTAAATGAAAGTGAGGGAGACCTGCACCACCAGAGGTATCGCAGGTTTAAACCAATTAAATAAAAATGAAAAGTGGTATAAACCCAAGACTGTTTTTGAGCTTCCGCTTGACAATCAGTTGTAGTTTTTAGACATTAACCTGCTACTAAACACTATACTCATACGTGCTGGAGGTATAGCCCCCGCGCCCGTAAGGACCTTCTGCCTTATGATTCCGCGCACTCAAAAACAGTGAAAAGAGCTATCGCGACACTGTGTATAAGGTCTGCTTTAAAGAAGTCTTGCGAGCACACAATGGACGACAGTTTTCAGCTACATATTTCGAGGTTGGTTGCAGCCGGGTTTCCTTCGGTGGTCATAACCAGTGTGGCTGAATCTTTGCTCCAGAAAGAGAAAGGGTGCAGCAGACAGCCTGAGGCCATGCAGAAGAAGAGACCACTGGTTTTGCCTTACATGCACAAAATCTCCCACAATTTGAAAAAAGGTGCAAACAGGCATGACGTAAGGTGTTTTTTTTTTTTTTCGGCCCCTAACAAGTTGTCTAAGCTTTGCGCCCGCATTTCTTCCCAAAAGGCCAAGCTTCCGTGCGGAAAGAAGCACGCCAGTAAGCCGGTACTGCGTTGCATAGTGGGCGTCGTATACGAAATTCCGTTGAGCTGTGGCAAATCGTATATAGGCCAAACAGGCCGCTGTGTTAATGACCGCCTAAGGAAGCATGTTTCATCGATTAAAAATGGTGTGGGTTCACACCAGCCTTTCCATTGTGCCTCGCATGGCTGTGCTCCACGGTTTGATGACACGCGCGTGATAGGAAAAAGCAGAGAAGTGTTAGCCCGTGAACTGCTCGAGGCGTATCACATAAGGAAGAAGGGTGATGGTTGTATCAGTGTGCTTTCTGTTTCCCTCTACAAAAGTGTATGTTCGTTTTTAGATAGCGCAGTGAGGTAGCCTGTGACACGTGCTGCGCCTTGTCTTTGTGCGCATATTTTTGGAAATAGATATATTTGGGTGATGTGCTGGAAATAAAACTAGTTGAAAGTTTGGCGCCCTATCCTGTCTCCTTCTTGGTTTTCCTTCTTCTTTTTCCTTGCGCCACACTTCATTCGTTTAGTCTGCCTTGGCAGTTGGTTGCGTCTCGATAATCTCTACAGGTGGTTTATTGATGAATAAATGTGAAGAATTAGTAATGAATAAAAAGGCGGTGAAAGAAAAGAAATAAAATGTAAAAGGAAAAGACCATAAAGAAAGGGGGGGGGGGGGTGGAAGGAAAGAAAACTGTCCAAGTCGTCGAGACAATCCGCCATGAACAGAGGCCAGGCAGGTTCGGCATGGTGGCAGGCAGCAATCCCAGGTTGACGGAGCAGCATTGTCGTACTCGGCAGTTGCGGGACTCTACGGGCAGAACTGAAGGACTGAGGATGAAGGCAATGTCAAAATGACAGATAGAAAAGTGGCGAGCATTGCAAAGTGCGGGGGAAAGAAAACCAAAGAACAAAAGTGTACGAGCGTACTCGCGGATTGATAGGATTAATGATGATGTCAAGTATGAGGAATGACATCAGACATTCCGCCAATAGTGCCCTCGGAGCGTGGCTCCAGCTTAGTTGGCATAACCAAGGAAACTATAGAGAGAAAGCTGAAAACAGAGATGAAAAAAATAAAGAGAAAGAAGAGAAACAAAACAGAATTTAAAAAACAAACAAAACTAAGAATACATGAGGATGCGAGAGAAAAAATAATCATGCACTCCAAGAGTACAGGATCAAGAACAAGCAGGGAAACTAAAAGAGGAAATGAGGCGATAAAGACGTATTAAAAGTGTTCTCTTCCGTTGGTCCAGTAATGGTGAATTATAATGTGCGGGCGTCAATGTAATGTCGCGGTGGTCTTTGAGCAAACCGACAATCTCTGAAGTCAACGGGCAGTGATTAAAGAAATGTTGCAAATCTGTGCATGTTTGACTGCATGCACAATTACTATCGGGAGACAGATTAAAACGAAAATAATGAAAAGGCAACCGGGCGTGAGCAGTGATGAGGTGTGCTATTGGTTTTTGTGGCGGGAAAAAGGGGGGTGTACGTTTGATATTCGGAATCCATTTGTAGAGTTCTGTGTCCGCGTTATCTCGTAGCCAAGCCACACTCCACTGCGCGTAAGAAGACGCGCGCATCTTTGTTTTAATGGAAGTCGGTGTAGCGAGAATGAAACGCGATATTCCGTGTGAGGAAGCGGAGTTGGCAATGTTGTCGGCAAGTTCATTGCTGTCAATTAACACCCTTATGCGCTGGCACATTGAATATTTCGACGCAACGCAATGACATGATAAAGAGGAGCAGCTGTTTGATTTCGTGGGCGTAGTTGCTAGCTGTTAGTGGTTAAATTCGCTAATGCGCTAAGAAGCAAGATGCAGTCAAAATAAATGCGTAGGGGGGGGGGGGGGGTGACATGAGGCAAGGTGCGTATGTATGTGAGTGCCTCTAAGAGCGCGATAGTTTCGGTAGCAAAGGCGCTGGTGGCCCCAATGATCCTGTACATTCCCACTTTAGTAATATGGTCATGAGGGTGAAAAAGCACAAAAGCAGAACCAGCAGAGTGAAAAGTATAAGAGCCGTCTGTATACAGATGATACACAGGTAAGGTCGTGGCCACGCGGACCTGATGAAGTTGGAGAGGGTGAAAAGGGAAGCGGAATTTAAGACTAGGATGAATATTCCAAGGATTGAATGGACACTTCGAGATGTACGGCTTTCCTCGAGGATACAGACATTAATTTTGCTCATCCACCGGTGGTGTATCGCTAACCTTCAAAGAAAGGGGCCCCGGAATATCGGCAATAGTGAGTATACCGCTCGTTAAACAATGACAAAGGGGGTAGCGCCGCTTCCTGTCATAGTAAGTTTCGCGCACAGTATCTTCTACACACATATACCACAACTGGCACGGAAACTTACTCCCACTCTATCGCCAACGTGTCAAGAACTAAAAAAAAACAAAAAAAAACAAAAAAAAGGCCGCACACTTGAATATATGCGCACTATATACGCACAATAAATGACGGACCACACCGATAGCGAACGAATAGTCGAATCTAACTGTTTCGTGACAGTCCACAAGAGTATGCGAGTTACTAGCAATAATACATCTTTGCTACGAGGTATTACAATGTACAGAACAGCTACGTTTCAAGCCTTGTGCTCATCAAGAACAAATCTATCAGAACTGAGCACACCCGTAAGTGATTAGGCAGAAAATTACCAGATAGTGACCGCACCGAGGAACTTTACTGAATCAGAAACGTGACAAGCCGCTGCTTCAAAATATTTGCCAAAAAAAGAACGAAGAGCAAAATACACTAATTTTGATCCAACTCATGAACGGAAAGTTTGGGTAGCTTGGAATACATATTTATCCCCGCTTTTAGAACAAGCACTATATACGCTGCTCGCGCCGTTTGGACAAAGCTTAATCAGCTCCGAAAGCGCTTTTGCATGTTCTCTGAAGTTGTGGCCAAAGCTTCGTGTCGTCACCCAGTCATCGTCTACGATATCTCCCGAAAGAAAGGTTTGCAAAGCCACACCGGCGTCATACACATCCATTGTAAACACGGATGCAACGGAGGCAGTTGAGGCAAGCAATGGACGCGTCACGTGGTCAAACGTGGCAGCGCCCACGGGATTACCGTGAAAAGGGTCAATAACCTAGCGCTCTGATGCAGACACCCGATATGTCTGGCGATGAATGGGAGTAGCATCACCAGTACTTCTTTGATGCTTAAAGCCCCAACCGCATGTGAGCGATTTTGTGCGCGACGGCGACGAGCGACGGCTTCGAGCGACGAAACGGGCCGTCGCGCGAACAGATCGCTCGCGGTTCTGAACATCTAGAATTCGTCGCTCGTCGCCCGGAAGTGCTATGAGCGACTAGCCAATAGCGCGAAGCCGGAACAGGATGTACATCAGTCAAGTACTACCGATTGTCGCACGGAACGAGCGAACGACTAAATTTTGATACGTGCAAGGATAACAACCTAATGCAAGACCTTAAGAAATATTTATGCTGCACTTTACAGTAAAACACATCAACTTGAATTAATAAAGCACGCGTCCTGCCAGTTTCCGTGCGTATTTGCTGCCCTCATACCGGCAACACCGGGGAGACGTCGCTCCAAGTCGTCGCTCGCATGCGGTACGACTTGTAGGCGACGAGCGAACGCGACAGCCATTTCCATCGCGTCGCTTGTCGCTGTCGCGCGCAAGATCGCGTGCATGCGGTTTATACTTAACGCGTGAATTTTTAACCAACTGGTTATTGTTAAGGTGAAAGATGTCCCGATGGGAAGCAAAGAGCGGCGGAGAGCTGTCTTCTAATAAAGCTTGTTGCTGGGCTAGTCGGTTCATGTTATACCTTAGACCATATATGGTCGCTTAGCGCAAATAATGAAAGAGGAACGGGGTCAAGGGGAGCGCCAATGACCCCGTCCCCTTGACCCCGTAGCTCCTTCATTATTTGCGCTAAGCGACCATATGGTCTAAGGAGAGCTGTCTGTTGCTCAGGTGATACGTATGCGGTGATCATGCGCTGAAATGTGGCGCCGAAGCAAGTAGCATCCTGCGGTGATGTTGGAGTAGCGGAACATGCAGGTCTCTACTACAAACGTCGTTGCGTTGTCGTGCGGCAAAGCACGTAACGTTGCCAGCGATATGCCTTGTGATAGGGTAGGGCTTGCTTGCTCATGCCAAAATTAACAACAGGGAGACATGTCCGGTTGGCGGCAGCGGTTACGGCAGAGTGTGGCAACGTGATACTACGCGTCAGAAGGACCTCAGGAATAGACGTGACGACGTAATCACCATCGGGCACGGGAGCAGGTGACATGAAATCGACGTAAGTCAAGGCTTTAGAATCGAGACAGGCGGACGAAGGCGGCAGTAGCGAGGTTGTTCGGGAGCTTGCAACGAATATCCGGCAGAAGAGGAAAGTGAGGCAGAGAGTACAGCCGGAACAGTCGATCAGAGCGGAGTGCGTTATAAGAAAATCTAGTCCAACAATGAAGTCAGGGGACAGTTAGTCGGTAAAAGGACTGGAACGTGCCAGTCGGCGATGCTTCGCGGGCAGTACGCATCCCACTGATAGCAACAGTGCCGCCATTGGCGACGCGTACGGCTCGTGTGGCAGCAGGCGTCAGGACATCTTGAGTCGACGACGGAGGTTGGCGATCATAATTTATACTGTTCGGATTCTGTTCAGGGGTTCGTGGTTCGGACTCAGCCCAGACAACACAAAACACACTGTGGATGTCCCGGAAAAATCCGAACGTCCCAGCCTTTTATGGGGCGCACTCAGGGCGTCCACATCACCATACCCACGATGAATTTTAAACACATCTACTGCGGGACTTATCGTCAACCTAACTATGAATAATAAACTGAAACTGAAACATCGTCAGCAGGATATTCTCGGGACGCTGCTTCCAGGTGTGTTCATTTGGGATCCTCGTGCTTGCCCGAATGAAATTGAGTATAACAGTATAACCAAAAACGAAATACAAATGGCACACTACAAAAAATTATTTGTAGACTACTTTGTTTTAAACTATTATTATCATTATCATTATTATTATTATTATTATTATTATTATTATTATGCAAAAACGCCCGTGTACCGTGCATTGGATGCACGTTAAAGAACTCCAGGTGGTCAAAATTAATCCGTAGTCCCTCACTGCGGCGTGCCTAGTCAAATCGTAGTTTTGGCACGTAAAACCCTAGATATATTACATTTTTTTTTACTATTGGTCGTGGTGTCCAAAGTGCACCTTCCCCCAACGGTTCTCTTGAGGTGGCAAAAGCCGATCTCGAATGCTATGCTATTTGTCACACACCCCGTGAACGAGGCGCCAACGCCGGGCCACATTCTAAAGCCGACTTATCAGCTTCCGAAAATAACCGCACGAAAGCAAGGACAATTAATAAGGGTCCCTCTGGTGCGCCAGCGAACGCCGGTTGTGGTTCAAAGACCGAGTCAGAGCCCAGAGTTGTCGAAACACAACAAAATATATTCTTCAAATAAGGAAGTTACATACACACTTCGGCTAGGCACAACACAATGTAATTCAAATGGGGATTAACAAAACACTGGAAAATAATTAACGACAAGCACTAAGAGTCCAACACGTGAAGTACAGAATGAATAGGAACACAAAGTGTCCAGTCGTAGTCACCCGTGCTGGTCTTGAGCCAGACGATCTCGGCGTAGCTCGAGGCAAATCTCGAAGAAGGAACTTCTTCCGGAAATGCAGACGCTCGAGGAACTCGTCGATAGCTTGCCCAGGAATCCCCTTCTTCCGCAGACGGTCAGTCTTCACGTCACGTCTCTTCACCGGGGCGGTCTGATCCCCCTTCTGATTCCCGCACGGCGCTTTTATTGCCTTCGCCGGCGCTTCTCGAACCTTCGGTCGGAGTCGTGATCCCGTAGCATGAACAAAGCCTGGGAATCTTCTGAACATTTCTCGCGTTTTCGACCACAGCCGTCGGAGCGTCGAGGAGAGTGGTGAATCATCCGTTGGCGCACGCTCGGGCTGTCTTATTCCGTCTCTTTCTCGACTCGCCGGGTGAGTTGTAGTTTCGGAGAGCGCTCTCTCTCTCTCTCGTTACCGTCGCCTTCGCATATCTTGTCGAAGCTTCTAGACTCCGTTGGTCATGTCTGCTGTCTGTGGCATACGCGCTCTCTCCCTCTGTCCAAGCTGCCGCGGGGCCGTCTTGTTTCCTTGCTGGCTTGAGTGATGCGAGGCGCGCGCTTCGATTATGCGCTCTTTTGTGACACTATTGTAAGTGCATAGTTGGTGCTGCGCCTGAAGTAGTTCGTTTGATACCGAACTGCTTAATTTCTAATGGTTGCAAGAAACAAAGACGCAAGATTTCTGAGATTTCAGAGCACATGAAAGCACACAAATATCAAAACGGAGCCCTACAATATCAGTTCTCATATCCGAGCTGCTTCATGCATATACTAACCCAATTTGTGAATAATGAATTATGTAAACAGTAGTGCCTTGGAACACGTCCTAAAATGGTCCTTCAATTATGTACCTGCTACTTGGGATGTACAAATGGACCTGATCAGGAGCCTTTTAGAATTAGTGCAGGACATCCTTAGGATGCAGGAATATCCTGATGCCGAAATTTCAAAGACTTACTGAAGATTCCTTTGCGTTGTCTGGGAGGCGTCACTCAGAGGGCCGCTTGCTTACGACACCGGAGCGCCTAAATCATGGCAGCTGGCCTTGGCTATATCGGGGCGTCGCACTAAGCTGACTAAGCGGACCCAAGCTGTCGACCGTCTCTAATCACCGACGGTTGGTTGTTGGTGAGATGAGGTCGGGAGGTTGAAGGAAACGCATTGGTTTATTTTACATATTTACAAATCACCGCTCCATGGATATAGGAGCGCACTCTATGGCGGAGCACTTTACATGACTGATCACACTGCAAGCACGCACTTCACAGCACCAAAGATGTCCGCTTTTAAACAGACGTTTTTCCTAGGTAACTAAGACAAGGGAATTTGATGACCGTGTCTCGGTCAAGCGGAACTGGTCGCAAAATTCCACCCATGATGTCGCACCATTCTACCAGACTCTGGCTCTGATGTCCAACCTTTGAACCCGCTGCAATAACGAGGCAAACGGGAAACGGGGGTCCACGCTGTTCCACGGAAGTTGTCGATGCTGGCTCCTTGCCGCAATTAGTGGGCTCTCCGTGACGGTCAGCTCGTAGTAATTTAGCCTGGCCTTGACGGTCGTTACCGCTTCCACAGAATGCGACGGTTGCTGTCACCTCGAAGGGAGCTTCTTTGTTGTTGTTATTGTTGCCTCAAAGCATGTTTACTCGTCAATAGTCAGCGCCGGGCTTCGTCGTCGTCTAGGCGGGTCGCTGGTGAAGTGGTCGCTTTGATGGGCGGCTAAAGTGCACAAGCATCTGTACCTGAAAAACGTGGACACAGAATGGAGGAAGAGGTCAAGGAAGTTGGCAACCAAGTACAGGATATTCAAAACTGTAAATAGACAACCAGCTGGAGTCATCAGAAAGAAAGTGAGAGAAATAGACAGTGAATTGGATGCAAAGAATGGAAACAAAAAGGACTATGGAGATTTACAAGGATGAGAAGAAAGAAATTAGACGGGAAAATCTGTACGATAACACAAAGGGCAGTGCCTTGCTATTTGAGGCTCGAGCCGGTTGCCTAAGGACCAAAACATACCGTAGCAAATATTCGGAACTAGATGAGGCATGCGTATGCTGCAGTAGAGATCCGGAGACCACTCAGCACATTCTAATACAATGCGAAGGGGTTCACCCAGCGAGAACCGTAGGTAACAAAGAACTTCCAGAAGCGCTTGGGTTCAAAGTGGAAGGAAACATCAACCGATAAGCCGTAGAGATAAGCAAGAGACGATTAGAGTACTGGTGGGAAAAAAAGCAGGGAAGAGATTGATACGACGTGATCTCTTAAGATCATAGGTAGCGGTATACAAGGTAGATTTTTGGGGAAAAAATAAAAATATTAATGAGAGGTATACAAAAATCCTAGATAAAGAACATGTATAGTATATCTGATTAAATGAAGAAGGCTAGGTGACTATTTGTCACCGGCCCGTTTCAAAGGGGATGCCATTAAATCATTATCATCTTCGTGGGAAGCACCCAAAGAATGCCCAATGCCGTTAAGAGACGCAACAATACCCAGTATCAATAAATGCTGCCAAAGGAACGCCGTCGACTTGAACCTCTAGCAAGTTCTGGTTCGTAGGGGGCGTCAATTGAGGATTTTGGCCCGACGAAAATAACGCAGCACTACCTCCAAGAGCTGCATGTTCGATTTTTCAGTCCGGGAGATTTCGTAGTTTTGTCTACGATTGCGGCGTGGTTGGGGCGAAGGGGACCGACTGCCTTGAAGGCGAACGAGTGGAGCGGCTGCGATTCACAGTAACGTCAGAGGTAGGAGGCATACGGGGCGAATAGCTACGATCGAGGGTCGGTAAACGGACGAGCGGAGGGGGAAATGTTGCTCCAAGAAGGGGACGCTCAGCGGGTACGGCAGTGGCGGGCAACATGACCAATGCGGCCGCAACGGAAGTAGATCGGCGTGGCGTCCGGAGTTCGCCACTCAGCCGGAGTGCCGACTAGAGGAGCGATATACTGGTCGTTGCGAGGCACGGGCATCGGTACCGGTCCATGGCGTCAGATCGGGAGGCGGAGCAGGCGGTAGGCAAACCGAGGTTTGCAAACTCTTGGCGCGCGACTGCCTGAATGGTTAGTGTCATGATCAGGAGGCCAGATATGAAACGGGGCCAGACAAGCAGCCTCAAGCTCGTGACGAACGAGAGAGAGAAGAGATTATAGTTGGAAAGGGTGAAAGAATGGGTTAATGTGCAGCGCGATAACTGTCTCTCAATAGAAGACACCTTAACCGCGCTGCACAGGGGGATGGGGACTGAAAGATAAGAGTAGGGAAAGAGGTCGCAGGCGCAGGAGCGGAAGCTATGCGGGTCACGTTCTCATAGGAGGATGGTGCGGTGGAAAGATCCGCGCAGGATGACGTTGCATCCGTGTAGGTAGGGGGGGAGAAACAGCGGACTACTCGGTGGCTCTTGGCATGCTCAAAGCGGCGGCACCCCTTGACAACAGTGTCGATGGTAGAGACATATCGCTGTATATCAGTAAATTGAACGCGTCGCCCGCTATCACTTTTAGCACATGGCCAACTTTGTCAATCTCGGCCATTTTCTCATCTACTTTTCGGCAACTGGCGAGCACAGGACCTCAGAAAACGTTCAATTACCGAGCAGCCTGTTCCAGTAGCCAGTAAAACTGTATACGACAATGTTGTTAGCATATTCTAGTCGAGGCCCGAAAAAAACAGGCTACGCGGTTGTGAGGCTGCCGAGATATTCAACTTTTTCTCAGATTTCGTGGGCCGAAATAATTTGTGGTTGACTGTACGTACTGTATGTACGGGGCATACGACTCAGTAGATGATTGGACGCGCGTAGCGAGCTCTTTCCTCGCAGAAAGTTGGCGACCAGATGGAGTAGAGAGCTCGTCCTCATGTGTCTCGAGCCAGACCCACGGCGTTCCGCCTAAGTAGAAGATAGCATTCGCAAGCATTATGGTAGGGTCCCACACGTTGTTCTGGCTAACACGCTAGTACCTGTTGAGCCAGTCCTCGACATCAAGGTCACCTTGGTCGGAAAACGTGCCAGGATCGCGGATATGAGAAAGCGTGACGTACGTTGTTGCTGGGGCCGCCGTCGTGTGCGGAGACGAGGTGTCACCGGGAGCCATGGCCGATAGTTGGACGGTGCGGAAACTGCGGAGCTCCGTGACGAGGTAGGGGAACGCGTACCTCCACCAATGTGTTACGCGAAAGAAACAGTAATTGTACTGGATACTATTTACAGAATATATTTATAAAATCAAGGCAGCGCCGATTAGCTGGCAGGCTCGAGCTAGGCGGCCACTTCATCGCGTGACCGTGTACATCTTTATAAAGGGGCCCTGAAACACTTTTTGGACATAGCAAGGAAACGTTGCCGATCTGTCGTAGAGGCTGCTGTGAACATGTGAGCCAAATATTACTGCATTGCATGCAGCAGGGAATTTACAATCTCCTGTCAAACGGAGCAAAAAATTCCTTGCTCTCACTTCCCCAATGTCGTCATGCAGCGTTATCGAAAGCAGCTGGACCCACCAACGCTATTGGCTGATTTCGTGTTCGCAAGAGCATTCTCATTAATACTTAATTGCTAACTTTGAGTTCAATAAATAAAAAAAAAACATGTCTGCGATCTAAAAAAGACAAAAATAACTTCATCTTTGCACTGCGCGTAGCTGCATCTGCTACGCAGGTTTTGCTCCGGCCGCCCAATTGGACGTGCTCCCCAGCAAAAGAAAAAAAAAAGAAAGAAGAAAAAAAAAAAGACCTCGCAGTTTCGCCCAAAAGGCTAAGCATCGCTTGCGATAGCAAATTGGTAGACAGCTATACGAAGTAAGGATAGTAGTTTTATCGGCCGTATAAAGTTGCAAATATTCCCTTACTAACTAAATCAACAAGCACGGTGTCACGCGCGCACAGGTAAACATGAACACATGTCGCTCGATTACCGCGGGAGCTCGTCAAAAAAATGGAGTGAGAAAGCGCGCCAGCGGCAGCTAGCAAATTGACCTTCGCAATGGCTCTCGCTTCAACGCGTACTAAACGCCGTAAGCGCATCGCATACGAAGCTACCGGCACTCGGCGAATGCACTTTGGCCCACCGCAGATCGCTTTGAAGATAAGGTATCCGCGGGCGCACACTTCGGCCGCGTCGCAGATCGCTTTCAAGATAGCTCCGCGAGCAGCAGCCGCCGAAGCAGAACGCACCCTCCCGTCTCTCCGTGCGTGCGCTTGCGGCAGCCTTCCTCTTCTCTCGCGTGGAGATTAAGCTGCGTTTGCCTGCTCACCCTCGCACGCACGGCGCACGGCGACGACGACGGCAAAGATGAGCTTGGAGTGTCCATATAATTGCTATCGCGATAAAAAGAAAACGAAAGCGGTGCTCAATGCTTTTAGCTGTGTGCTCCAGCGCACGCAGGGACGGAGGTAGAAGGTGGGAGGACCGCGCGAGTATCAACGTGCGCACTCTGCTTCTCTTTTCACGTTGCGGAAGATTTTCACAGGATATTTGTACAATTTTTCAGCTCTGCCTAGAACATTTTGCCGTCTCAACCATTTAGTGCCCTTTATTTTTGCCTGTACTTTTCTATATTCTTATACATTGATATTGTAGTACTTATGTTTAATAACTAGTTTTTTAAACAAATCGTGTGGGTTCACACACTATTTATTCACGGTCTTTGAACTAGCTTACTGTGGCTGGCGGTTAATTTTTGTTGCCTTGTCTTACTTGTTTTTGCACTGCGGTGATTCAGCAATTCACATGGCAATTGCTGCATTGTACGCCTACTCTGTATATAGAGTGATGACCTTCATGTAATATGTACTAGTATCTTACCGTTCGTGCTTTTTTCACGTTTTCAGTTGGCATTTTGTACTTCTTGTATTAACTGCACTGATCTTGCACGCTATTACGTTGTGCGAATAAAGCTTTTGTTACGTTGATACTTTTTTTTCCTCGTTTAATAAAGCTTGTTTTACGTTGATGTAACCAGTTTTCCCCTTACCCGATGCCTTCCTGAAGGCCTTTAAGGTTTTCATAAATTACCATACTTTCTTAAAATAAAGTAAGCATGTCGTAAGCAGACACGCGGATTTTTATGATCGGTACAATCAAAATTTCAATCATACTGTTCATAGTTATGATGCCTGCTTGGGCGGCTACTATATTATACTAAACGAGTAAATAATTGCATAATTTATCATTTCACACTTCACGCACAATTTCTCGCTCCGTTCAGCCTTGAAATGCATGCAAACGCACGCAGCATAGCACACGGATTTTCTTTAATGCACAATGAAACCTTCTTTAAAGCTCGTTGCGCCTTAGTTGAAACATTCATTGTGTGTTTGCACTTTCAGCGACACTTCTCATTGAATATTTGCTGGTGAAGTGGCACACTCAGTCCTGCGAGTTGGGTTTGTTCGTTCGCTAGCAAAGCCAACACTAGACACGCAGTTCAAAAGGGCGATGAAATGGCCTAGTTGGTGGCTACTCATACTTACAACCCGTCTCATGACGAACTCTTACAGAGATACACCACTTCTACATACCCACATGAATGGAGTGGGATTATGTGTGCGGTAAAAAACGAGAAAAAATAACGCATTTGAGAATACATATCGGCTTATAAATAAAAGTTTGAGCGACAAGAACGCCGTCGAAGGGCGAGCGCACCGGGACGCGCTAGGCGGGAAACGCCACTGCGCCATTTGTCGCGTTGGTAGCAAGTTGCGGGACGCGTGGCAGCTCGCAGCGC
Source organism: Dermacentor silvarum (assembly GCF_013339745.2). Lineage (NCBI taxonomy): Eukaryota > Metazoa > Arthropoda > Arachnida > Ixodida > Ixodidae > Dermacentor > Dermacentor silvarum. The sequence goes on from NC_051154.1 coordinate 27,952,965, forward strand.
TCGGAGAAACAAGAGAGTTGACGGTTCCTTCTGCGCAAGAGGGATGGGGAGGGAGTGAACGCGCGATAACGTGATCAAAGCACGCGCTAGGGAATTCAGAAAAGCGCGCCCATCTGCCTTCTCCTCGCACATGACCACGCGCGGGGCACGCGCCGTATCTTGGAGGTAGGTAAACTCTCTGCGGCAAGTGCAAATGCCGAACCGGTTCGTGCCTTGGTGCACACTGGGTTCCCGCGTCTAGTGTTGGCGGTCGCGTAGTCCCAAGTTTCTGAGACTCGTGTAAGTTCTGACTTTTCATTCTTTTTTTGCTCAGGAAAAATATCCGTACCTTTTTTGCACCTTCAGTTTTAATTTGTAGGCACCGGCTGCGGGCACAAAGCGCGCTTTACGGCGCCATGCAACACTACGCACGCACGCAAATCTCGGACGCCGCGAGCCACGTCGATGCATTGCTCTCGGCACGATCTGCACCGCACGCGCTGTCACTCATAACCGCGCTATTATGGCCCGACCTTCTTGAGATTTGTTTATAAGTGCTTACTAACAATATCCACCTTAATGCTCTAGGAATTTTTTACTGATGAAACTTTAAAACCTCAAATTAACGAAATTGGCGATTTAACGAAGTTTTTCGGTGCAATACAACTTCGTTATATCGAGGTTCGACTGCAGTTGGAAAAGTGCTTCAGGGCCCCTTTAAGAGGCGAACGTACATAGCAATATTTTCAGGCATGTACACTGAATTCCTCCGGCGGGCCCGTTATTACAGCCGCAGGCCCAGGCTGCCCCAAAATTCGGCGGCCCGAGAAGTGTCTTGGTACTGGGTCCTATTCCCAACCATAATAAATTTTTCAACTGCAAAGCTTTCTGAGAGACCCGCGTGGGTTTTCATTGTAGCGTCTGCTAAAATGGGGTGAATGGCAAATTTTCCTTTCATGAATTATCCTCTACCATGCATTCTTCCGCAGAACTGATTTGTCATGCACTTGAACCTGACACTTTGCAGTACCAACAAGTGGAGAAATTATTAATAAAGCCTCTGGCCAGCTTTAATGTTGTGAATAGAAAGAAGCCTTGTTGATGAATAATGTTGCAATGAATATTAAAGGGACATTAAAGGCAAATAATAAGTCAACGTAGACTGTTAAAATACCATTCTAGAAACCTCACAGCGCTTGCTTCGTGCCAAGACTTAGTTTACAAGAAAATTGTTTCTTAAAGGTCTGCATACCTTTAGCGCAATTCAAATTGCCCGTCCACGAACAGGGAGTGGTAACGTTGCATACGCCATCACCACCCTTTACTGCCATCGGTGAGTAAAATAGCGCCCGACAGACGGCACTACGGTTTTCAGCGCAAAACACAAACGCACAGCTATGGAAAAACTGAGCCAGGACATAGCATTTGATCTGCTACTGTGGCTGCTCTTGGTCAAGTGGCATGACCCGTCCGGTAACCCTGCTACATCACATGGATATGGCATTCTACTCTACTTGCAATTTGTGAGAGCTTCGCGAGCCAGCAAAATCAAACATTAATACGCGATAACGAAACTATTGAAACGCGAAAGCGCAGAGTGGAGAAACCGAAACCTTTCGGCCGCCCGCGTCGTTGTCAATGGTAATGTCGAGTTTGTTTCTAAAGATCAAATAGAACTGAACAAGTAGCATTTTCTTACGTCTTATAATTCATTACAATTATTTTTTTTGTGGTTGAGTACTAGTGACAGAATAAAAATGAGAAGTTCCTTCGTCATCGGGCTAGTACCTCAATGTTCCGGGGGAGTCTCTAATCGTGTTCTGCATTTACCTCAATTTATAGGTTACTAAAGCTCTATTCGTGATAATACTGATGCCTTAGACGTTCTCGAGCACTAATCTATCACTTTAAAGGGGCCCTGAAACACTTTTTATCGAAGTGGAGAAAGACATTTGAAGTGAAAATAGGCTATTTAAGAATCACTTGGCTGCAATAAGTACTTTAATGCGTTCAGCAGAAGCGGCGTTATCGGCAATCAAACACGGCCTCCGTTGTGCTCCCCTACCTCCGTCAATGCCTTGCACTACAAAGGCTACGGCAAAGTGGGGCGGGGCCACAATGCTCCGTCTCCGAGACATCACCGTGGCGGGCAGTTCAAGTTTCATTTTGGATGTTAACGTATCTTCTTTTTTCTGGGGTTTTACGTGCCAAAAGCAGTTCTGATTATGAGGCACGCAAGGATGTTAATGTAGACGCCACGACTTCTGATTTAGGTGCCTACGACGCGCTAAATGTAAGCCAAACGCGGTTGTCCTCAGCGAGCCGCAGTGCGCTTAGCCAGTGGACTCATGGCGGCACCTCGCAGTGGCCGCGGTGTAGCCGACCGCAGCGACCATAGTAGCCGCGTATTGGAGTGTGCTTTATTACGAAATAAAGCAGACAGAAAAGAGTGAGGATCATGGGGTCTTTTGAAACGAGAGCGTTTGAGAAAGGCGACTTCGCGCTCAGCTTGCGAACTCCACGGACCGCATACGACAGCAGAACTTGGCTGAGATGTTCACAACAGCGTATGCTACCCGCGGACAATGTTATTTCACCAAGCCCGAGGGGTGGTTCAGGGCCCCTTTAACTTGATTTTATATTTGCGTTTAGTGTCCCTTTAAGGGTGGATCAAAGCATAAAACATGCCCCAGCACAGGCTCTTTTAGAGATCAAATTGGCACCACACTTTTATAAATACAAGTCGGAGCTTTCAGTTCCCATGCTGAATGGTTCTAATGAAAGCATCAAAAGAGCAAACGTAAGCATAAAACAACGTTTATTTATCCCCATCATGATACTGCAACAACTCCAGAACACATCTCCTACTTCCATACATTTCCATTCACATCACTACTTGCAGTTTTTGCTCAAAATGCCTGCAATGATACCCATAACAGATTAAAAAAATAATAAAAAAAAGCAATGATGCTTTACAAAAGGCAACCCTTTAAATTCAAGCTTGTGCGTGTATGTGGCTTGCCAAAATGCAGTCTGGCAATCACGAAGTGTGCGACAGTCATTTGTGTTTACAGGCAATTTGCCAAGACTATACATCTTAACACCCATCCACAGTGCAATGCCCACAAAGCATTTAAGTAAGGCGCTAACAAGACCAGCAAATGCTAACTGGAATAACACAGTTTGCTTAGAGTGAATGAGGGCTAAACAAATTTACTAAACAAAACAAAAGCAAAGGAGAGTGCATTTATGTGACGAAACTGTCAATCACTCTCCTTGATTTCCCAGCATAGTAAAAGGTAATACCAGCCATGTTCTCAGGACCCACATTTTCAGCTTTTCCTCCACTGCAACCTTCCAGGGAGGTTGCAATGGACATGGCCACCAATAATAAAAATCAGAGCAATAATGTAATGTTTCGTACTCAGCCAACTTGTGACATGAGCCTAACAAGAGGTGATAAAACAGTGGTGCCTCGTTCAGTGAACATTTTGCAGAGCAAGCACGGTTCCTCTGTACAAACTAAACATACCTGCACACAGATGTGCCTATGCGCTTCCTCGGCCTCCCTAATCCTGAGACATTTTCCTTCGCCTAGCCAGGTTCTCGCATTACTCTCATCTTCAGAAATGCGTAGGTGACTTGCATCAGTTCTTCCATCTTGAATCTTTAAAAAAAGCTATGACAGAGACAGGAGAACTTTTTTCACAGCAGTGTCTTCCGTCTCGCCTATCTCAGAGAGATGAACTCGGACAGAACTGAGAAGTGTCTATACAGCAAATGGCTGTAAACACTAAGCAGGACGTCACCCTCTCTCCATCTCATCTTGAATATCCTCCATCTTTGGTAAATACATTGACAAATATTTTACTGATGTGTTGTAATGTTTTTTGCATTTTCACATCAATAACCAAGCTCCCAAGCTCTCGGAACAAATTATTGTTTCCTACAGTCTTTCCTAGTCAATAGGAAAAAAAATTATGGCAGAACCCATCGCGCAATGAATTTCAACCTTAATGCAATTAGCCTTAAAGCAATGTAGCGACAAACAGTACTGCCACTGCAGACACACGAAGTGGCCATCTCGCTGATAACCACAATACCAAGTGATACCATGACAAAGTACACCTTGTTGTAATTACTACTCCCCAGTTGAACTCTGTAATATCCCTAATATCCTGGCTGCAACTTCGTTGCAATGGCTCTTCACCAAACGGCCGTGTTTGTTGCGAATGGGGCGCTATCGCTTCAATATATTTAAGGCTACATAATCCTTGTGTCACCTTGGCACATCCATTATGGGGGATTGGCCAAGGATGGGCACATACCAATATCAGATACACAGTGCCAAAGATGTCTGTTCGGGCACATACCCTGTGGCAAAATACCCCGTGACCCACGTTGTCTACTACGCCAGACAGCAGCCTAAGTTGTCTATTTGGGCACATATCTAGTGGCCCATGTTGTCTGCTTGGCAAGATAGCAGCCTGCACATAGCTAGTGGCCCAGGTGAGTAGACAACTTCGGTCACTGGGTGAAAGAGGTTAGATAATACCGCCAAGTGGGTAAAGTTCCCAAAGAATGCTAATCACACTAAAATATTTCCCACAGAACGAACCTCTTGCAGAACAAACCCACCCCCAGAATGAATCAAGTTCGTTCTGCGAGGCACCACTGTATTTTATTTATACACCAAGATGCCATCACACATCTGACATCCTTAATGCCTAGCCAAGCAGGAACAGTATTATACAGTTTTAGTTTAGCGTAATAGTGGGCTTAGCGGAATAGCAGGATTGAAATGTGCATGCGCAGAATGCTAAATGACCCATAGCATTTAGCATATGCACGCCATTTCTCAGATTTAACGTTACCGTCTTTGCAAGGTTTACGTCATTTATGTAAAAAAGGACTGCTGGCTTCGAATTGAATTTGGCGTTGCATTTGTAGAATTAACTTCGTTTGTAACAAATGATTGTGTAAACAGCTTTCGGTTAGTCGCAAGGCTCTTCGACAACACAGTATTAGGAATAACCTTGCAGAGTTTTTGAGATTGCTTCTCATTTCGAACGCTTCGAGGCCTAATGTGAGAAACTTTCACGATAGCAGTGCCACCTATCGCCGAAGTCAGAAGATAGACACGACAGCATATGGCCTCCGAGAAGATGTCGGAGGCCATGGTCGACAGCTTGTACTGCTTGTATTGATTTCGCTACGAATCGGCAGACATGCAAAGCACAAATACAATGCACTCCTGGCTTTCAGTGCGCTGCCTCATGCACTTTTCGGATGCACACATGGCATTCACTTTTCGGAGCATGGCGTTTGTGCACTACGTATGTGAAATTAAAAGCATAATGGAATAGCGTCTTGCACGTAAACTACGCCTTCACACTATACCAAAACTCGCTTTCTGCAAAGTTTCTTTGTGGAACAGTAACGCTATTTCCCTTAACCCCGTTATCATGCTAACGTCAAACTAAAACTGTCTATTGCTTAAACGGTACGCTTATCCCAAAAAACTCCAAACCTGGGACCCCATTATATCAAATGATGAGTAACTGCCTGCAGTCGCATGTTAGGCGTGTTCCCAACACGTGACATTATGCATTCTTTACATGTTTGGCGATGCTCAACATGTGGAAAGTTGGTTCCAGTTATACGTGGGGCAGCACCTGCCACAAGCACATGTCAGTTAAAATAGAGGATTTATTCTATCGTTCTCTTTTCTTGGTATGCTCAGCCATCTCTTAGGGACTCTTTGAACACATGTTCAATGTTTTGTATGCCTGCTGTGGAACGACAACAAATGAATTAAACAGAAGGTGATCGTAGTATGGTTGAGTTAAAATTGCATGTCACATGTTATTTGGAAAATAAGAAGAGAGATGGGTAAGTGAGGTATACATAAAATGGCACAAAAAACAATCAGCATGCTTATTAACTATTTATCACTACAACACACTGTGCTCTGCCGATATCAATAATGAAATCTTGGCTGAAAGTTATTGCAAAGGAATGGTGCAATTAAAAAATCTACAAACGTTATTGTGCAAATTAAAGACATGAAAACTAGCTAAGCAGCCATCAAAACAATAGTCGCCTTAAAATTTCTAACTTACAGCTGTGTGCTAAACAAGAGGTGCAATAAACCCTGCCAGCTATTATACACTGGTTAGCCATGAAAAGCTGCAGGTTGTTGGCAAATGTTCAACCTAAGCTGGTTACCTGAGTACACACAAAAATGAAATCTTCACATTAAACTGAAACAACAAGTTACCTCTGCAATCTTTGATTATTAGAAAAAAATATAACAGCACCACATTGCAAGAAATTATGGCGCAAGGATAAAACATGACAACAAATAGTGTGCAAGAAAACTGAGGTGCTTTAAACTTCATTCAAGGTGAATAACAGCAACCTATTCATCATTGAAGTGAAAGACTATAGTAACCAAGCTAAAAGGTGCTACCTGTTGAAGCAGTATTATAGTACAAGGTAACAGCCAACGTGTACTTCTGCCAAAGAAAAATCAAAAGAACACAGCAGAACCAGACACCACACTAACTTTCCTGGAAAACATGTGTATAATAAAAAAACACTAATATGACTAGCACCTCACTACCTATACAACTAGATTCCATCAACAACTAACATTCCGTACAAAAGCGTTGCCTCACAAAACTGGGGGCATAATAAGCAGCATAAAGACTTGTAATTCCTTACACAGATCAGAAATGTATGTTCATGTCATGGATTGAAGTGGTGTGTTTTTGTTCAAGGCAATATTACTAATCACTCTCATGCCAGGACTATAACTTCTAACGAAGGGTGCAACAAGACAAGTAAGGTCTCAACCAACACAATATTCCAGACATTATTAATGGTTGGCTACCATAAAAACCAGAATATAGGTCAAGTTTCTTTCCCAAAAATGCTTTTAAAAAGTGCCCCTTCGTCTTATATAGCCCATATTTATTCTAATCTAGGCCAATAGTCTTTTATTCAAATAATTATATACGAAACTCTAGGGTCGGCGTAGATTCGAGGATTAAAAAAAAACGCGCCAGTTTTTAACTGCAACTGATAAATATGGTGCATAGTTAGCGCCATCTAGAACAGTCAGTATCGCAGCCGCTACTAGCCCCGCAGTAGCCAACTGAAGTACACGAGGGACGTCACCATTTTGACCTGCGTCGTATCGGTAGGATCGGTATGGTGTAGCATCGGCGCACGGTGTGGCATTATCGTAATGGCACCAAACAGGCGATGCCACTAAAGTGCCGCTTTCTAACGAATACCTTATTTACTCGAATCTAAAGCGAACTTTTAACATGACCCTATAGCTGTCCGCATTTCAAAATGGCCGCCTCGCACGCTCGTCGAGCCTAGCTACTCTCTAGCCTAGCTACCGTAGCATGCCGTAGCTTCCTCCGTGTGCTTAGGCAATAGTTTGCCATCTGTCTTCACGTTCTCTGCGTCTGCTCTATCGGCATGAATTACTGAGTTCATCGTTATGCCACATTTAAAAGGAAAGTGATAACGTGTGCGGAGACGGACAGAAATCGGGCCGCATCATGGCGTTCGAGCGGGAGACTCGCGCAAACAGAAGGACAGGATTTTCGCCAGCAAAGCAATGCGGAATAGTTTCAGTGGACCGAAGCAGGACGTAATCTGTGACGATGCACTTCGGCGATACGATCGCCTTGGCCCTATCTTGAAAGCAATCTACGATGGGGAAAGTCCGCCGTGCGCTGTGTTTTCGCCGTTTATAGGTCGCATTGAAGCGAGAGGCATGCTAGCACGAAGGTCAAGTCGCTCGCCGCGCTTCGTCTCCAGTGTTTTGACAGTTTGTTTCCGCGGTCAACGAGCGAGATGTGTTCATGTTTGCTTGTGCGCGCGTGACACCATGCTTGTTAATTTATTTAGTAAGCGAATGTTTGCAACTTTATACGGCCGATAAAACTGCTATCCTTACTTCGTATAGCATTCTACTAATTTGCTATCGCATTCAATGCATCGCCTTTCGGATGAAACTGCGACTTTTTTTATTCATCACAACTTCAGTGCATCAGACAGAAATCTGTTTTTCCAAATGACAGAAAGTTGTATTTCTGTTTGAAAGCACGAGATGCGTGGTACTGTAAAGGACTTTTTTTTTCGTCACGGAAAACGGGTGCGCGTTACAATCGAGGGCGCGTGAGAATGGAGTAAATACGGTAGTTGTGCTAGCCATAGCGGCATCGTCAAATGTTCAAGCCAGGCGGAACTTCGGCATCTATAAAAAAAACATCTGTCGTTGGAGGGGGCCACGGGAGAAGCTTTTTGCGTGCGCCGCAACAAGGATGGCATTTACCCAGGAACATTGATCGTGCGCTCCTTCAAAAAGTGCAGCATCTCTAATGCGCTTGATGGTACTGATTACAGTGCACTGTTTGAAGATGTCAGCAGTAAGGAAGATAGCAACGAGGCTAGCAGCGATGGTGACATAGAATGTGCTCAGCATGTTCATATTTAATGAATGCTGTTTCATTTTGCGAATGCTGTCCTCGCTTTTTCCTTCGGCCTACATTCAAGGTAAGTTTTTTTTTTGTCTGGCTTCGAACTTTTGGGGGGTTGGCTTGGCTTAGAATCGGAGTCGGCCTAGATTCGAGTAAATACGGTAGCAGTCTTTGACACAATTCCACTTCTCATCTGGCCACTATGGGATTAAAAATTGAAAACAGAGAAAGTATCCCCAATTTTGTTGTTGCTGTTGCGAAGTTCGCAAACAATGTGCGAACATGTGTTACTACCTTCCTGGGGTGCAAAATTAGGAGGTCTCGGCTTGACTTTAGCGCTGCATCAAAAAATGCAATAGAATTCACGGACGCAAACAAAAGCATGTCAACACTACACTGTTTGGTTGGGAAATGATGCAACCAAGGTGAGTGCAACTGTTGACTTTCACTGAAAATTTCATTCCGCGGCCGCTACGATGTTCATGCTCAACTTGAAGACACCATGGTGGAATTTATTTGCGTGCATTGTGCAAGAGAACGTTTAACCACTGGGACAAATTGACGGTGCAAAAGAGAAGTCTCGCCGGTCACCGTAGTGTGCGAAAATAGCGCGAAGAACCTGAAGCTGCATCGACGGAAATTAGATCATCAGAACGAGTGAATGGCTGGCAGTCACGCGAGGATGCCTACAGTCAGATGCACCAATTGTTGGCGTGCACCTCAGGTGCCCAGTGCGTGCCACTCATTGCCTGACAACAGTGCTGCGCATGCCTAGCCCTGCATAACAAATGCCTTGGACATCACCGGTGATGTGCTGTGGGATATCATAAGCGACTATCGGTCATCCCCGGATAAGAATCCTCACAGTTTATGTGTGGCTTTTGTCTCTGATGATGAATGGGTGTATTGATCAAATTGTTCTGTAGTTAATTGCATTGCATAAATTTTAAAAATTTTATTCACCACAAGGTCAGGGGTCGACCTATATTTCGGTTTCTATGGTATCTTAAGGTGAAACTCCTTAAGAAGGGACTGTCTGTTCCTGTTGCTTTCAGTGAAGCAAGAGGTCGGAGGAATTAAGTTTACTTACAATTTTAAATTTTCTGCATCTCTGATAAACTGCCACTTTGACTAATATAACCAGTAGGTTATTGGCACTAGTTTGAGCTCATGGTTATGTTAGGGCGTAGCCAATAGTTCAAATAACACGAACTTATGTCTACAATACACAAGTCAATGATAAGAAAAAGCATTTTCATAGTCCTGCCGGTCAAAACACCTTTGTTGCTCCTTTGCAACATGGGATTTGCTAGAGAACCATGTATCAAAAAAAGCTACTGAGACACAACAGATCCTCCTTAAAACAAGTTCTGATAAGCTGAACAGTTCAAGGACTTTTGCTTTATTTTCCGACAGATTTTGTGCGCTTTTATTTAGCAGAACTTCAAATAAAATGAACAGATTATCTGGGCCCCTTCCATGTTTGCTCTAAGGGAGCCCACAGCATGTCAAAGGTCCTCTAATCTTCTTGGCAAAAGTTTCTAGTTAACTTTCTATTGCTGTTTCATCTCCCTCATTGTCTATATCTCAACAGCGCTAGAAAAATTAGCAATATGTCAAACCAACTCGCCCAAGAATCGGTACCACCAGTTAGTTACAGTAACTATCTACAAAATGGCAAAAAGGATTTCTGCAACTACTGTAAGCTACTTCTTGTTTCTGGCTTTATGACAAACTCTGCACTTGGATGTGATATTTTAGCTGTGCACCACTCTCTTTAAAATTCATTACGTGCACTTTCAAATAAACTAAGATTTTAGAAACATTTACAGACATGCTGATGTACCATTACTAGTTTAGATGTGTCCTAGTGTCTTGCTAATTCCTATTTGATTTCCTTGGCTTGTAATGGCTATTCATGAACACATCTATGTGGGCTTAGGTCAGATGCACAACACATACCATGAAGTTTTCACAAAACAGCTTTTCATACTGCTGGCATTTGAGATATCATATTACTGGTGCTGCTTATATGTAACTATATCATGGGTGGAGGGGGGGGGGTGTAAAATAAAAGCACTGTTTGGGAAAAACAAATTAGAACAACCTCCGACATGAGGCAAGGCTTCAAATATGTGAAACATTTCTACAAAATGTGAAGGCTATACACATGAATACTTCAGTTTTCTGTCAGTGGAACAACTGCTGCAATTGTAAAATTATTGCGCATTGCTACGTCTAGACAGATATCTTTCAAAGTAGTGCCTTAGCACCAAATGGCTAGGTTCATGCAGCAGTATGCCTTGGCTTGTTCACAGATCTACGACGTCAAGTCACCACTTAACTAGATGAGAACAGGTTTTTTGCAGGCCCAGAAACCTCAGCAAGAATTAACTGTTCACAGCAGTCAAAAATTCCTGTACCACTGTGTTAGTTCATATGATATCCCGTCACAAGGTCTAATTCAGTTTCTGCTCAGTAAAGCACACTTTCAATCTATAAATGATATCCCACATACACACTTTGCAAAATACACTGGCCTACTAATGAATGGCATTTCTTTGTGGAATAACCATGTTTCTTTGTGGAAACAACACAGTGTACAGAGCACTTACTGTGAAAATGTGTACACCATCTAACAGCTCAGCCAGTCAAATCCAGTGCGCAGCTTCACAAAATTTTGGCTGTGACCGTGTCATAACAGCAAAAACATTACTCGCAATCTCATACCGCTGAGCCCACCTGTGAAGTGAATATCTTAAATTGACAAACTGCAAGCATTGTTGAAGGAAGTGCACAACACCATTGCAAGAGACCAGCCCATGAGAGAGATGGCCTCCTCAAGCATAGGCACACTGAACTGATGAGCTCTGGCCACTCAGGTTTGGCTGTGGTGCCTTTGTGCTCTTGAGGTGCAAGTCCTTGGCTGCACAGTGCAGCTTCTCAATGAAGTCTGGCACGCCTGAGGCTGCCATCCAGCTGTAGATCGGTCCCGGAAACGAGGATCGCGGGTCGTCATAGTATGACAGCAGGAAGTCAAAACCATCCTGAAAAAGACAGGATCCGCAGCTGTGTTAATTAGTAAGATCAAGCAACCTATGCACTGCCCGAGAGAAGTGTAATTCGCACCCTAGCTGCCTACATGCTTAACCCATTAGGGACCAGCATACTTTTAAAAGTACAGGACCATTTTCATTTGTAAATAATTGAAGAAGAAATATACTGTGTTCCATTTTGCTAAAAATAGTCTTGCCAAGACGACCACATTGTAGTTTTTTTGTCAGCTGCATTATGTATTTGATTTATTCATCGCTAAACTTAGAGAAGTGCTGAACATAGCAGGTGCTGCTGTACATGCGCCTTCCTTATTTTTTTTTATCAAGCATATCATGTGCTTCACGAAGCTGAGGTTTTTGTGGAAGCTTTAGAAAGAAATGGCGTAAACGATGCATGCATGATGTTCCATATACTATATATATTTACAGCGTCGCGAGAAAATGAATGTAGGTGTACTTTGTGAAGTACACTGGGTCTATGTGTATCCTAGATGGGTATGCTTGTTCTGGAAGCACACACGGTGGCTTTTTTTTACCATTAATTTTTCGCCAACTATTTTTTGAATATTCTTTGCTGACTACAAACACTTCAGAGACCATTGCAGGTAAAAAATATATTAAGTATTACATTAAGATTGCTATTATTCCACCTGGTTCCTTTCTTGCTGCCGAGAAAGATGACGCTCTTATCTTTAGAGTCTGTAAAATAGCGAGCAGTGTTGCATTAAATTTAGATCAATAAAAATGCATTTAGATATCATATGAACATTATTTAAAACGACAGATTATTTTGCAGGATTTTATTACAAATCGGAGAATAGGTGGGAGGAAACAGAAAACACCAAAGACGATCTATATTCCTCTGCCAATTGAGATGAGTAATGCAATGAAAGTAGAGCAACCCGCATTGGGGAACCAGACGTTGATCCCATCTCTTGAAAGATCAGAAAATTCTAACGAAAATGTTGCCGACCAAATCATACAACAGGACGGAAATCCAAGAACAGACTGTTATTGGAGGAGATGCCACCAGTCTGTTGAATGTTTCAACTAACAATGAACCAAATGCTGAATGCTTTAGTTTTGAAAACCTTCATTCATCGTAAGATATCCTGTGGAGATCTGCATCGATAATATATTTTCATCGCGCATGCCTCTGAAAGCTGTTGAACACCCAAAGTCCTTCCCCGTTAATCATGCTCAACACTTGAATAGTAAGAACACTTCCCAGCAAAGAATATTTTCCACTAAAGTGCTCATTTTGTTACCAAAGGTTATGAGGGCTTAAGCAAAGCTTGTTTCACTCTTCGCTGGAAGCCTTCCTGTTTTTTGAAGCTCCAAAATATAGCATTCACATTTGGTGACCTACATCAAGTTTTGCTCCCACAAAGGCCCAGCGTACTTTATAAAGTACACTATCATAGCGTTTCAACGAATAAAGCGGCACTCATGAAACTTTCACCATGTACTTGCAGTGTGAAAGTATCGCCTCGCACAAAAAAATCACCAAAATGTAACTGGTGGATTTTTCTGGGTCCTTAATGGGTTAAACTGTGAATAAGTTTTTTTCTATTTTCCCCGTAACACATGGTCTTTTGTCTCTGACCATGCAAAGTTGAAAACAAATTCAGAATGTTTTGTAAAACATAACAGTACCAGTGGTGTCTGGCATAAAATTAAACAATTAGACAATGGCACCTCAAAGTAAGCCAATTATGACATCTGATCAAGTGTCAGCTGAACCGCAGAACAAGAGCCGACCGGAAGCGCATTTCTTCCGAGGTCATGGTCGTCGCTGTGAGGTTCAGTATAAAGTCAAAACACGGTAACATTGCTGTCACGAGTCATACGCTGCATGTGGGAGTGAAAGCTTGCGAGGGTCAGCCGACGATTGCAGCTCAATCTCGCATGCACGGGAGAGAAAGGCAGAGCGGAAGCGCGCGTCACGGGGTGGGGGAGGCGAGAAAGGGGAGGGGGGGGGGGGTTACTCTGGCAGCAGCTGCGTGGGTGCCGTATCTTGAATGCGATTTGCGATGTGAACAAAGCGCAACTAGTGCCGGTAGCTTTGCTTCGTATGCGCTGTGCTTTCGACATTTAGTTCGCGTTGAAGCGAGAGAAAGCACGAAGGTCAATTCACTTGTGGCTATTGCCACACCTCCTAACTCCAACGTTTTGACGGCGAGTTTCCGCGGTCATCAAGTGAGATGTGTTCATGTTTACCTGTGCATGCGTTACACCGTGCTTGTTAATTTAGTTAGTAAGCGAATGTTTACAAGTTTATACGGCCGATAAAACTACTATCCTTAGTTCGTATAGTTGCCTACTAATTCGCTATCGCAATCGATGCTTCACCTTTCGGGTGAAACTGCGACATTTTTTCATTCACAGTGAAATGCCTGCGTGTATAAGATGAGTCCCTCCAATCATTTATGTCCGCATATGTGATAGGAGGGACTTATCACAAATTATACTACTACTACGCAGGTCAACGGCTCTGTGCAGCTTTTTTGCACTACGTAGGAAGCCTTTTTCGGCAACAGACAGTGCATGCTGACCGATGCTGATGCACTTTCATCTCTAGCCAGGCCATCGATAATCACTCTTGTTGATTTATAATTTCTTTTTGCCAGTACAGGGCCTGAGGGTATGCCTCTGTCCTGAAGGAAGTGCCATCAAAGCTGGGAAAAATTAGGAGTAAATCGACACGAGAAATCATCCAAGCCCTGGCCATAGATTAAAATGCAATAATGTACTATCAACCAAAAAAGTTTACAGAACATGAGATCTCAGAAAACGCTAAATATCCGGGCAGCCTTTAAAAGTAGCCAGTAAAACCGTACATCACAATATTGTTCGCATATACCAGTAGAGGCTGGAAATGGGAATACCAGGCTGCGTTTTTAGGCTGCGGAGATATTCAGCTTTTTGTCAGATCCCTTGGTCCGTAAGCTTTTTTTTGGTCGATAGTACATCAGGGGCGCGATCTTGTACGCGTTCCAAAATGGAACGGAGGCGGTCCGTTCCATTTTGGAACGCGTACAAGATTGCACCCCAGTACATCGTCTGCCACTTTCAGCAGCAAAGAAAAAAGTTGGTGCAGTGCAAAAGAAGCTGGGCATTGCCATCAACATTGTGGGGTCTCAAACGTGCTCGTGGGACAAAGGAACGACAACACGGTAGTGCAAACAAACACAATGGCCTTTACTGCGCCTTTTATACTGGTTGCGGTGAGTCGGATGATGCTTCACTTCCCTTCGTTTCACCGCTCCTAGATGGCGGCGCCAGAGCTGACGTCACATCCGTTGCCGGAAATCAGTCGTGAAACCCGGCATAAAACACTTTCGTGCTAAAAAACGTCTTCCATTAATTGTTTGGTTTTGCAATTATAAAGCGAGAACTGCGACAGAATAAACTATACTGCCACACCGCGACTTGAAATTAACCGGTGAAGAACGGCCTAATTTTGAGAAGCAGTTAAAGGAATAAGTGGTGCTGGTTGAATCTAAACTGCAGTGTCAGGTCCTCGTGTTACTGCCGAGCGTTTCTGTGAAGAAATGAAAAATTAGATATTATACCATGAGCTACTCGTCATAAGCAAACATGTTTTAATGGGTTAAAATCAAGGTAAATGGTAGCAGTCATAAGTAGCAGACATAGTGAAATGTTTGTTGCACCACTGCAGATATGGTATCCTAACTGGATTCTTATGTGCTATGTTTATGCGTTTATGCTTTTATTAGTCACGTGCTATTTATGCTTTTTTTATTAGTCCCTCAATCTGCAAAGTCTAGAGCCTCGCATGAAAAACACGCAATGGGCTGGTCTGAGCTTCTTCGGCTGGCACCGCAACGTTGCCCTTGAAAAATAAATTGTCGTCTAGGAAAAAGCTCTTTGAATAAGTTTGCGCGAATGATGACGTCGTAAAAATGTATTTGAGATGACCGTCATAAGTATACAAGCACAAGGAAGGACAGCGAACAAACGGAAACACTGCAGAAAGCGCTCGAACAGCGCCCGAACGGCAGCAGACGACGGGCGTGAGTCCTTGCCCTGACGTCACTGCTCACAGCGCCCCTGTAGGTCGTTCTCGGGGCTAATAGAGGTAATCTGCCGTGTGTGCAAAGAGTGGCATGGCATCATGTGCGCTGTCTTCCCGCCCGCTTAGTATTGGATGTTGTGTAATGTCAAGTTTCGAGCGAGAGGCAGATGAAGTATTCACTGCCGGCTGCCAGCGCTTTTCATGATAGCGTTGTCCCACTGTGGTCGACACGAAAAAGTGGCTGGCTTCGCTTCATACAGCCAATGTGAAGATCTCGTCGACACAGCATCTTTCTTTGCCGACTCCCCAAATTTAGAAAAATGAATTTTTTTCTTATTCAAATTAGTTTTTTCGGACTGCCCGAAAATTCAGAAAATTTTTTGGCCCTTTCGGTGTAAGGAAAATGCATCAGTGACTGTACTTATTTGCATCAAAGGCCGAATTTCAATACAATGAAATTTAATATAATAAAGAAAACTGCCGATTTTACCCACTTCATTATATCGAGGTTTAACTGTATTCTCGCGCAAGCCTAACATGTAGCCATTCAGTTAATTCCCTTTGACATTCATTGGAAATCTGTGCACATAAGTGTTCTTTCTGGGGTTTTACGTGCCAAAACCAGTTCTGATTATGAGGCACGCCGTAGTGGAGGGCCCCGGAATAATTTTGACCACCTGGGGTTCTTTAACGTACACTACAATGCAAGCATACAAGTTCTTGCATTTCGCCTCCATTGAAATGCTGCCGCCGCGGCCAGGATTCGATCCCGCAATCTCGTGCTCAGCACCGCAGCGCCTTAGCTGACTGAGCCACCATGGCAGGTGTGCACATAAGTGGAAAGGGAGAGAGGATCCCTTAGCACTCTGAGAAAGCTGGTGGGGTTTTTCAAGGCAAGAAATAATTATAATAATAAAAAATAATACTGGCAAAGTTATTCCTGCCAATATAGGTGCACTCACCTCATCTATGCTTCGATGAGGTCTGATCACCATGTGTGACGTGTACTTGGTCACTCGGACGCACTCATTGATAGGAGGGCAAGCTGGGTGATCCGTTGAACGTGACATGAGCACCATCACATTGCGTTGGTCATCAACGAATGCTCTTCTTATGTACACATAGTCCCGCTTGTACATGGGAAACTGAAAAATAATGCATACATGAGATGAGCAAGCTAAAATATTTAGCCAGAACATCACTCGCACATTCACTCTTCTCAACAGTGGTAGCAAAACAAAAAACATTACAGCAAAAGCAGTTCTGTGAACTCCGTTTTGTTTGTTTACAATACTACACCCAGCAGGCAGTACACAGTGCAAATGATGAATCTTCATGCTTCAAATCTCTTTAGTTTTACTGATTTATTGCTTGTGCTTTTATTCATGAAAAGCCAACTGACAAGTAATGAAGTGTTTTTTTACAATGTGCATTCAATCTTTGTCATTATTTAAATGCTGGCAAAATGGTATTGAGGTAATGCAGCCCACATCGACAACATGCCTTCAATTTCCCAACAGTTATCAACAAGCATTCAACAATAATAAGAGCTCTCATACCATTGCGTGTAACTGTTACCAAAGGCAAAAGCACAACACACTGTCCTGATCTAATACACTCAAGTTTGACTAATTTGACTGTGACATGACAGCAAAAATTGGCCAAATTATGTGGCATTAAATAGAAAGGCATAATGTGTAAGAATTTGCTGCCATTTTATTGACCAAAATTATCAGTGCCCATCAGCTTCTCTTTAAACCGAACACCTGACACAGCAAGAAGACATGAAATTGGTTTGACAAGAGGAGTCACATATGGGTTCGATTCCCAAGAGTTCCCTTCTTGCCAGACTTGTCTTTTTGTATTGTCCGTCATTCACCAGAATTCAAAATCAACTAGCACATGGCCATGAGCTCAATTCCTGGCTGTCAAGGCTGCATTTTAATAGCAGTGGAATGCAAAAATGCTCGTGAACCATACTTTGGGCGTGTGCTATAAAATTAATGCCAGGTGGTCCAAATCAATTTGGAGACCCTCACTACAGCGTATCTCACAGCCCTTTTGTTGCTGTGGGAAATTAAGCATCATGAATCAATAAAATCCATTTATCCCACCTACAAGCCATACCCCGATACAGACTGCCAAAGAGTGCACCATGTATTTAGGTATTTCCTCGCCATATAGTCCATCATACAAAGCAGTCACACTTTCCTATTCACAGCGCACACAATGTCACAAATTGTCATGGGACTCCCCACTTCAGTGTGGGCATTTATGAAATCTTTAGGTGTGGTGCTATGGAGAGCAGGTATAGAAGTGCTATCCTTGGCAAAAGAGAGTAGTACTGTCTAGATGAGTTCCCTGGCAGCTTAAGTTACCTAGTTTTCTTTTAGAGCACTCGTTCCTGCGGCGGGCGTCAACGTCCTCGGCATAACCAAGCGAACGAGCACAGCGAAAGATGAAAGAGCGAATGCGAAGCGAGGGAAGAAAGACCGTGATAGTGAAGAGAGCGCAAGGAGGAAAGTATGGCGATAGCGTGAGAAGCGTAGTGCCACGCAAGACGGGACTCTGCGGCGATGATGGCTACGAGATGGCACCAACGTGAGTGACTCCATGCCTGTGACCGGCAGGCGTTACTAAAGGTTACCATGTACCAAACAATCTCAAATGGTCCAGCAACCATGTGGGCCGAATCCTACCCAATAGGCACTGTGCACAAGGCCCCGGAGAGCAGAAGGGGCGGCGTCAGAGGAGGTTGGCTTGCAGAGGCTAGCGGTATCATGTGATGTTCTCTCAAAGTTTTTTTCTTTCCTCCATGTACACGCGTCACCCACGCGCTGCCTCTCGCGATTTCCCAATTAGCGAGGCAGTTGCGCCACACTTCACTCCATTTGCAACGTTCCACATGCGACATATTGTCCGCACCAGTCAATATATCGCGAAATTAAAACACGTATAGAGCTGCACTCAAATTTCGCATTAGGGAGTATCGTAATCGTCGGTGAATTTTTTTGGCACCTCTGAGCAACCCTCTTGCACACTGAACCATCCCCGTTTCCAGCTTAAGCCATAAAACCAAATTTTCTAGGTTAAGTTATGCATTGCGTGTTAAAACATACACGTCCAACGGAAATCTGGCAGAACTTGAGCACATTTGATGCGATTGAAAATTTGTATTTTAAATTTTTTTATATCGCTCTTGAACAGTGCAGCAGTCTGGCAACACTAGCTGGTGAGAAAATTTGCATCCCCAGCAACGGCTCCCTTGTAATAATGAAAGCCAATCTCGATGCTTTTGTGCACAGCAAGCACGAAAGGCAATTGCACAAGCCAGGAATATGTCATGGTAGTTATGCATTTTGTTTTCACATGTGCGTGTTGGTGGTCAGCTTGACATAGTTTTTGAAGGTGTTTTCTGGTTTGTGCTGCTTCCATCGTGTGAATTCAATAGCGATGGCCTTGCTGCACAGCTGGGTATCAAAATGTGCAGCGCAAGACATCTGATGTACTTTGAACTGTTTTGAAGTAGACGACACAGCGGTGACCCCGCACTTCCTGACGTCATACAATTTATGCCAGAATGGTGGTTACTGTTGGTGGGAGGGGCTTAGAGGCAGCAATTTCAAATCGAAACTTCAAGTGAAAATGTGCACAGAGATTTCTTTTTTGTGAGTAGACATCCGTTAATTTGACTCCGGTTAATTCAATCCCCACCCCAACTTTAGTTAGTTCGACCCTAAAATTGGCCTTCGCCAGATAATTTGAACTTGACTAGTCAGCCCACACGTTACCCTTTAGTCGCAGCGTCTGTCTCGGTGGTGCTTAGGGCGACAGTGAATGCGTTGAACACATGTAAAAAAAAATATCCTGTCGAAAATACCTATTTTTGGCCTACCCTAGGAAGATTTTTAAGCAAGAGCCATAGCTCACAATGTCTGATTATGGTGTTTGCCACATTTTAAGTGCATTCTTTTTCTCAAAAAAATTGGGAAAAAAATTGCCTGAACGGTGCAATCGGATACGAAACCAAAACTGCCTTTGCGATATTCATATGCTCTACCGCATGACACAAATGTACTGCGGCAAAGCTAACTTAAAAAAAAAAAAAAAGGAACTGTATGACGAAGCTAACTTTAGAAAACTGGCCGCCATTGTGCAATACATAGCATTTCTCTTGCAAAAAATCGGGTGTACATTAGATTTCTACTCTGGACACAGAAAGCGGGCGCGTGTTAAGTCGAGCAAATACTGCCAAATTAAGTAACAGTGTGTTTTGGTGTTTTTTCTGCATTTGTTTAATTTAACCTGCCGGATAATTCCATCAATTTCATCAGTCCCATCATGGTAGAATTAACAAAAGTCAACTTTATAACCATTTTGGCCTCTACTCTCAGTTACAATGATCAACTGAGAATAGTTGGATGACCGTGTGATGGCCCCTTTAATATGAAAAAGTAAAAACAGTGGCTGTCACTGGTTGACGAAGCCGATTTTATCATCACTTATGAATTTGGCAAGCAGGGTCCCCTCTTTTTTTTTTTTTTTGTGCTTACCCTTCGAGCTTCAAAGGTTGGCTTTTGTTGGGCAGCCTCTTTCCCCCACTTTTAAACCTTCCCCAGTAGAAATGTCACCCTTAGCTGCTCAAATGCTTATTTCCCTGCCAAGGACAGCGTAGGTAAATGTACATATATAATTTGAGGTCGAATTTTCAGATGAATGCCATTTATCAGAACAAAATAACAAAAGGCTCAGCTCAGCCCAAGCACTGATTAGGAACTTACAGCACAAATGGAAATCCAATATACTAGAATTACTTGATCAGAATTTGGCTGTACAACACCAGTAAATAAGTGTTCAAGGAAAAAAGGAATCAAGAGTTACTTTTCATACCCTAATTGACGACTAGATGGCTAGAACTGCCAGCCCACTTTGGGAAACTGGTTAGGACGTACAACACAGGAAAAAGGCAAGTGGGACAAGTGCTATTATATGTCCTGATGATGAGACCAGCCCTATGAGAAGTGGAAATGCACTGTCCACCTGTCTGAAACTTTCATCATTAAAGGCCAACTGTAAAGCAACATTGCATTGTGTAAACAATATTTGTAGTGATATAGTGCATACAGAGAAGGCTTAGTACAAAATTTTGTGTACAAAATGCAAATAGGTGTCCAGAAGCAACTTTCAAGAACTAATATTTCCCATACGAAAACTGGAAAAAGTACAGCCATTACAGTTCACCAGAAGTGATGCAGAACCCAAACTTGGGCTTACCTGGGCATATATACGCTTGCTCATTGCTTTACACATTGTATGTTGCATGTGGCTGCACTTCCAAACATTTTTTTTTTTTTTGCATACTTTAAAGGCAGAAAATACCACTGGGTCAGCTCCCAACATTCTGTGTGCAATTCTGAGACTAACGTCATATCTACCTTATTGGCTAGCCAAGTGGCACACCACTAGGGGTGCCCATTGTCTCCTACAGGCATTCTGCAGGCTATTGGTTAAAAATCTGTGTGGTTGCTAGTCTCAGGCATTTGCTCCAATTACTTTGGCAACATCTACTTTCCCTTTTCACCAAGCTAGCATCATCTGATTTTCTATGGTGAATGTAAAACAGTACTAAAAAACGAGGACAAAGAAAAGGTAGATGCAACATTGTTGCGCATATGTTACGTCTACCTTTTCTTTGTCCTTGTTTTTTTTTTAATGCTATTTTACATTCACCATGCAACGTTACTTGCCACCCAACTTGCCGCACTCATGAAGTTTTGTTGCAGTTGGCCTTTAAAAGATTGTGCATGCAGCACATTTTTTGCCTGCCTTGTGAAACGCTACCTGCAATGCACGCTTCTATCCATAAAACTACTTTCCAACTGAGGAGATGTCTACCCGAAGTCACCTGCAGTGCCAAATTATGTTCCAAATGATTTATCATGCACAGTGGCTGCTTTCCAGAAAAAGAGATCAGCTAAGACCAATTCTCCCAGTTGCCTTGTGAATTTAGACCTTGGGTCAAAGTAACATGTAGTGATGAAAAACCAATCTGACATGACATACACTATTTGCACACCTCTGCTTACAACTATATCATCCTGTAACAGAAGTGCACGAGCGAAAAGCATAAACTTGATGCATTTTTTCCCTAGTCAGCATAATGTTTTCAGAAATGCAAGCTCCTAGCACATTCTTTATGATAGCCATTAATTTTACTGCAGTTTCAGGATTTATACACAGTGAACAAAGTGATTTGTTCAAGACGGTTCATGACAGAGGAGGTAGGCATAACCTCGGCAAGGATGACATCAAGATTGATTTTTATTAAATTTCAAGCAACTTACAGGGTACTGCATGACCCAGTGAACTACTTCGCAACCGCCTCTTGTCTCCCGGTCGATGATGTCCAGCTTGATCACAAGTTTGTCCCATCGCTTGCGGTACTCTGTGTCTGTCTATAAAGAAATGGAGCTAATATTAGATGTCACTAATAAAATTACACACTGTCCAGCCACACACATTAATAGAACACAAGGTGTGTCAGGAAAAAAGAACAAAAAATTCACCGACGATTACGACAATGCAAATTTTGAGCGCAGCTGTATAAGTGTTTTAAATTCGCAATATACTATGGCAAAGAAATTGATTCTGAACAAGAGGGTCCTCTCAGGGGCAGTGCAGAGCCTCTGCTCAGGCAGCTCGTTTAGCCAGCAGCAGCAGCCGAAGCATTTCCACTGGTTCTGTCACTTATTGCTCAGAAAGAAAGTGTGAACATTGGAATACGTGGTTCATGCGGAGCGCATTCTCTAACGGCAGCGGCGCAGGCGAAGTAGCGCATGCGCAGTGGGTCCTAAGCCCATGTGAGCACTTTTTTTGGACGCGCTCGCCACATGCATGGTCGTGAAGACATTTTTGTCATAGTGAATTTGTTTTAGTAATGTTCGAGTTTTTGAAAGCTATCATTTCTACATTACATCACACAGACACAGTTTTATAGAGCTTTCTAGGGTAAAATTTTACACAGAATGCTACTGTGGACTGAAGTTTCAAAGTTTATAAATGAATACAGAACCGGTTTCATAGAGGAAGCGGTCCTAAAGTAAAAACTGCAAACAGGACTCCTCATGCCGAATTAGAAAACAGAACTAAGTAAAGGTGTCAGCAGAATTTGGCTCTGCTATGTCACCTCTATTGAGTGCGGCTTTGTTTCAACAGACGTTTTATAAGCTCCTGTGCTGGTGGAGCGCACATCTCACATTACTACCACTCTCTTATAGCCCCTCCGCTTTTAACGAAATAGCGCTTCTATCGAAGTCGATTTCCTGCACTTGTGACTGCAGTATAATGAATGTTGGCTGCATATGATGATGCATGGTGTTCGAAGCTCACTTTGAAGTCAGTTCCCAGCTGTAGAGGGTGCATTTACGATAGGAGGCAAACTGCAGCATCACCATAGTGCTATTTTTGTGAATACCTGAACGACCCGGTTGTGCAAATGCAATGCTCAGCACTACAACCCATTAATTGATGTGCACACAGCCAAAGGATGTGCTGCATTGCAGATTTGACTAATTCCATGTAACCATGATGATCAGAAACATTTCCCAAACACATATACCACCTGTCCCAACTACCACAAAGCAAGTTAAAAAAAGAAAAATGGAAAAGCAAAGCCCTCTATATGGTTGAAATTAACTGTGTGTTGTTAGCAATGTCTTGGAGAAGCCTCCAGTATTTCTTTTGTGTATTTATTAATAGCGTAATTCGAAATAATTATACAGCAAAAATTTTAAGTATTATGACCACAATGTCAATACATGGTTTGAAAAGCACATTCGAAAACAACCCTTTCAGTATGTGATGAATTACTTGTTTGTGTAGCTAACATCACACTTAGCTAACGTCGCACTTATTTGTCATGCAAGTAATTTCATGCATTCTCTATTTGACGGAATAGTGCTATCTGCCACAAATGATTTTTAATGAGACTGTTTCCACAAAAATGATCACCCCATATACAAATGCCACACTACAATCTAGTCTTCAACTCTTGCCAAGTAGTAAGTGTAAAAAGTGCAACCATGTAAACATGAAATGTACCATGTAAACATGAAATGTAGGCTGAGCATACCTGAACACTAAAGAATGCCCGGGCAGGGATGTCGTTGAACGTCCCGAACACTGCATGACCAAGCATGTGTAAGAAAAACATAGCGAGCTATGCATATCACAAACAACATATGCAAGCATTGCTGTACCTTTATACTCATAGCCAGACGTTTCTGGCATCCAACGCCTCCACAGGAACATCTTGCTATTCTCAACAACAGGTTCCCAGCCTTCTTCAGCCAAATGTGCTTTGAATATGTCCGGCTGCAGAGTTGGCTCGCTGAAGTTGCCATTAGTATTGCCACACTTTTGTGAAAGGATCTCAAACTCGTCTATGCACCTGGAAATGTCAGGCCAAACAGCTGTTAGCTAAGCGATAGTGACATACACAGGTAGATTCTTCGTTGGCATCACCTATTCTCGCGCCTGCGGCGCTCATGCTGTATCAGTCATGCCGGATTATACCTTTCTCGCCCCTTACGGCGCTCTAGATTCAAAATAACATCACTGATTTTCCCGGGGGAGTAGTAGAGGCTGTCGTAGAGACCGGGCCTGCTCCCTTGGAGCAGTATCTTCGCTAGTGCCAGGTTTGATCGTATGCTGCTCTCCTTGAGTTTTCAAAACATTTTTAACTCATAGGGGACCATTCAAAAATGCGTTTGAAAAGTCACGAAGAGCACAAAACGAAAAGACTGGCAGGAGCGAAGATACTACTCCAGGAAACAGGTCCGGTCTCTACTACTCCCCCGGGAAAATCAGTGATGTTATTTTGAAGCTAGAGCGCCGTAAGGCGCGAGAAAGTGTCCGACGTACCGCGCCCGTGCGAGAATAGGTGACGCCAACGAGGAATTTATCCACGTATTACGCAGCACACGAGTTCGAGGAGCGTTCACAATTAGAGAAGTTCACAGATGATGGGTAAAATGCGAACGAAAAAATTATGCTTTCCGCGCTCAGTTCACCACAACACGTGAATCAGTATCAGAACCTTTAAAAATACTGCAAATTACAAGTGTATACCTACTAGAAACTAGAGGTCAGGCATACATTACTTGCCAAAGAGCTTTTGGATGAAGTAAACATCTGCGCTTACCCTTTCACCTCGTTGTCTGTGATCCGCTCGTGTTCCCATTTGAAGAGAGCTGCACTTAGCAGGAAGGCAATGGGCTTCTGCGACCTGTTTCGGAGCCTGTCGAGGAACTTAGATACTAGGGTTTTAAGTGTCTTCTCCGTATACAGCCGACTGTATAAGTTCCATATCTGATTAGCTCGCCGCATGCGGTGAGCAACATAGAAGTTGCACTGCTTCGCCAAGATTTCGCCGAGCAGCACAAGCCGCTCGTTCACTTCGACAGCTAAGCGCTTCCAGAACTCGCCTACTATATTGCACTCAAACCTCTCACCAGCGAAATCGCGAACACAGAGGCTGCTTTCTTTGAAAAGCTGACGGGTAGCGATGTTAGCGGCAAGGGACTTGATGGTGACTATATCAGATCGCTTGCGATTGCTGGGCCGCAGCGGCCTCCTCAGCACGGACACTAGTTGATTTAGGATCATTCTGTCTAATAAGTATTACGTGCGGTAAATAAAAGCATGCAACTGTACTAAGCAGCGCAATAAATACAATTTACCGCATCACATGTTCAGAAACATGCCTCCTTACAACGGAAAGCGCATTTGGGAACTCTCGGCGAAGTGCACTCAAACAAACCGTGCCGGCAAAGACTCGCGATGGCCGCTAGAGCGTGCTTTGGTTCAGCCGTTACTGTCCGGTGCGAGGATATGTAGCCAAGGGAAAGGCGGATGTTTGCTAGGTTACAACAGCGCGAAGTTTTAAAATAAATACGTGTTGAATTTAGCGTGAACTTATGCAGCTTATGCCGCATATGAAACAATATTCCAATTATGGAAGGTCAGCTTAAAGTGTTATCCAGAAACCGCGAATTTATGTCGCTGGTGTTGAACTTGGCCGAGTCGGTAAGTTACCAGTTGGTACACATGCGATAAATGCGTCACGCAACGGTCGTATTGTACGGGTTTCGCACGATGTACTTTAGATCGCGATCAAGCCAAATCGGAATCGAATTTCTCGACCGCGATTGGCTCCCTTCAGCAGCTTGCCTAAAGAAGCCAATCGTGATCGAGAAATTCGATTCCAATCGGACTCGAGACTGAAAGTTCACTGTGTGACACCCGTTAAGCGATCGTCGTGGTTTTAGCAGTAAATAGAAATAGCAGCATACTTGTCCGTAATTTCTGTCCCCAAATAAGTCTGTATGCTTTCTTTTTCTTTCAGGTTAACAAGCTAGCAGTAAGCGTCGACAGTACTGCAAAACGCTGCAGTGAAGAAGTAGTAGATTCTATTCTTGCGATATTAGACACAGCTGATAAATACGGAGATGAAGCTGTAAGCACTCTTCATTATTACGCTTTAAATGTATGCGACATTGTTTTTTGAACGCGAGGACAGATTGTTCATGTGCGAGCGCTGTCGTGATGTACGGTTATGGCTGTTTTTATTTCAGTTGCAGGCTAGCCTGGAGCCATTGAAACATAAACTTAAGGTGGGAATCGCGGAACTAAGGACTTGCCGTGAGGAAAAGCAGCGCCTTCCTTTTATAAAACAGTGTGCTGTACCTCTGGGCCTTGAGGTGACTCTTCAGATCGTTTGATTAACTAACCGCCTTGTAAAAGTAGATCAGCTGCATGCTTCAAGAATCATGAAGAGACTAACAATTCTTGATTTCCAGCTTCTTGCGTCTCTTGAAGAATGTGAGATTGCGGCTCTTGAAAAAGCTCATGACACTGCCATCGAAAGTGTGCAAGAGTTGGAATCATTGTATGGAAGTCAAGGTGTGGATGTGTTCGCAAGAATCCTAGTAAGTTATCTTTTATTCTTGATGATAAGAGCAGGGCAATTTATAAAGCTGAAAATAAATGTAAACAGACGAACAAACAAAACGAGCAGTTTGAATGAAGAAGTACACTGCACAATAAATTCTCCACCAAGGGGAACATAATCCTGTCATGAAAAGAGAGGACCATCAATTTGAAACTGATTACTGTTTTTGACCACTTGAGCAAAGGCATATGCTTGATTGAACTGAATGGGATATGTTGCCCTTTCATTCAGAGATGCAAAGTGATATTTCATGTTTGCAGGAGCTTAACTTTTGCTGAAGTGTTTTTCACATGAGGCTATCATGTATTTAGATGGCTTTCATTGAAGAGTTTGTGGTCCTTTCTAAAGAAAATGAGAACTAGAAGAAATTTCGGTAGCCCTTTCTGTCTTTTTTTCATTGCGCTGTTAGAAGAGAGATAACATAAAGTAAGACCAAGTTTTCCTAAATTAAGTATTGGTAACTTTTGTCCTTGTTTCATTTCATGTCGAATGAAGACCTTTGGTCAGCCCTGTGCAAATGGCACAAACCTGGTTTCAGCATTTATTTCAACATTAGTTTCAACTTTGTTTTACCTAACATGCCACCTGACCAAATGAGTGTTTGTCAAATTATTGACTATTTGTGGAGCTGTAGCAATTTTCCTTCTTATTTCAGGAGGCCTTCAAAAATGTGCTGCCATTCTTGAAGAAAGCCCAGCAGAGGGTCTCCTCGCTGCCTCAGCGATGCCTCTTTGATGGGTTTGTGGACACTGCAGCAGTACAGAAGTTTTACCTATACTTTTTGGTGTCTGTTAGTGCACTTCTCTCCAAGTATCCAGGCAGCCGGCATGTAAAGGTATGATTTAAGCAAGCATATTTGTCTTTCTTTTAATAATTGCAATTGTCCTGGTGCACATTCAAGAAAATAAAAATACTATATATAGCTGCATTCGAAACCAGTGCTTCCTTGATGAAAGATGATGAATTGGATATGCAAGCAGTGCTCTTGTTTGTGTGACTTCCTTAAAGTGGAGGACATACACATATTATTACAAGTAGTGATTGTGCACTTTTGCCTTTTCTTTATTTGAAATTTCTGTTTGAAGCCTTGATAGTTGCCATTTCACGTCGTCAAAAATTTATTTGAATGGAGCACACAATAAATTTTAATGGTAACCAGTGTGGCCCTGTTACCAAGGGTAATGCTTGGTCTGATATGAATAAGTTCCTGGGGCCACTTATTGTGCATTCATTCACTATTAATGCGTAAGACCGACTTTCATTAATTAAATCTCATTTTGGACATGCAAAATTAGTTTGAATGAAAATCGTTTGAAATTCAAATATAATTAAAAGCTTATGTATTTGAAATGGCATGTTATAGTGAGCCGTAATTTTCTCGCAAGCAGTTGCTATACAAACAGTCTTGCAAGACTGATATTCATTGCGAAGTCTGCTCAGTGCTCTCATCGTGCTAGTGCAAAGAACTATGCTGTAAGGCAGAGTACTGTTTGCACTTCAGTCATGTTATGTTGTGGGTCCAGGAACTCCTAATGTTGTCACTGCTGCTGTCATCTGAAAGCATCACACATAATGTAACACTGGTGAAATTTCTGCTATTGTCATTGTTTATTGGCTTGCACATCTCTATGTCAGCTCGGTGTCAGTTTTCATGTATTTTCTTGTGAACATTGCCTAAAACCAACTCAACTTTTTGGGGTGGCAGCTTATCTGGGCCTTCCAGGATGACACTCTTCCATAAGATGTGACACTGCACTTCCTGGAACAGTTAATTATTGTTAGAAGTTTGACAGCCTTTACACACTTAATTGAGCATGTTCAATCCTTTTGGTTTAACCAGTAATGCTTGTAAGCTAACCACAGCTCACATTATGGCATATTATCTTTGAAAAGGCCCTTTGATGCAGGCTGATGCAGGTTGTTATTATTTCCTGTTCGCTTAGTATGGATCTAGGTGATGCCTCTAAGCAATCAATTTGATCGACAGTTTTTTGGCGCATTGTTAAACGTTTCCGTGGAATTCTTCCACTGGAAACATCATGCATCTACTGAAATGATGACTGAATTTTACCTTTTTGTCAGATTTGACCATTTTTGGCAGATTGGGGAGTCTGGTAAAATAAAACTTTGACTGGAGGTATCGTCAAAACTAGCTCCAGAGCTCCTAACACTTCTTCAATAAAATGACGCAAAATTTGTGTTTTGTTTGACTCGGCAACATCATTTTTAAATGACAGCAGCAGTGAAGACACAGAAGCTTCTCCCGGGTTGTCAATTTTCCGAACGATCATATAGGCTGTTTTAACAGTGTCTCAAACAACGGTAGATGCTCATGAGTGCTTGTTATTTTGATAATTGTGTTTCACTAATATAAAGGGCAACATTATTTTCCCCACCGTGGGTTGCTTTTATCCCTCAGTGCTTCGACAGTGTACGTACAAATTATTACGATCAGTCCTTCCTGTTGTATGGGGTTTTCACTCACACTAGAGCACACAGTCGATTTCAGACCGACCTTTGACCAAAGCTTTGACTAGCTGTCTAATCTTTTACATTCTGAACACCGCCTGCGCAAGTGCCCTTATTCGTTACTGTACAATATTGTGCAACACTCCACATTACTCTACAGCACTGTACAGGAACTGTACAAAGCATGTGGAGGCTCCAGTGCCAGTTGAATGCACACTAGGCCTCCTAGCTTGCTCAAAAAGGCTGATTGAACCCAATAATCAAGTATGAGTAAGCCTCAGCATGCTCCCTGACTTGACAACCACTGCTTCATGAGCATAAAGAATGCTGTAAAAACAGACTAGGTGCCTGCTGCAAGGAGTAAAAACAAATGCTCCCTGTACTATAGAAACTTACCCGTTTTCACATTTGCGAAGCTACTGCTTTTCCGCATAGCATAGTCATCACTATGGCTAGTATTGACACCAACACATCTTCACAATTTTTTTTTTGTGATCTGGCTTACAAAAGTTGGAAACTGGGAACCAGGCACATATTTTGTATATTTAAAAATTTTTTTAACGCTCAGTACTTATTATAAATATAGCAAATTATTGCTTTCATTTGTGTTCCCAAAGGTGCTTCTTTAATGTTTCTTTCACATAAGCATTCTCAAAAATTGTCTGAGCAATTATTAGTGCTATATATCCATTCAAAACACCAGTGATCTGGCTATAATTTAATGTATCGCAGTATACGTTGCGACTACTATGTTTTGAAATTAAATGTTAAAACATAAAAGCACGGAAAGTGAGCAGATTTCTAGCAGTAATGAAAGAGTTAATACATAGTAGCTTATAGCATCACTGGGTGAGTGGAATTTTAAAGCAGGCGTTTTTCTTATTTTCTGCTTCTCCTTTGAATTTTGATGTTGAATAGCTTTTGTTTGCATGCATCGCTTGTTGTAATTCTTTTTGCAATATCGCAAAATTACTTTGCGAGCCCCCTTTAAGATGCATACAGGCAAGGGAATCTTTGAAACTTTTGTTCACCTTAATTATCAGAAGTTCAGCTTACCAGTAGTGTACTATGTACAGCCAAACCTCGATATAACGAACCTCAATTTAATGAAATTCATGATGTACTGAACTATTTTCATTTCCTGAGCTTAGTTCCATTGAAAACTATGCATTTTTCTTGCGGTTTAACAAAGTAATCTTGTGACACGGTTTCGATTCAAAAAACTTTTCTGTTATTATAAGCATGTACTAGGCCTTGTAAATCTAGCCAAAAACTATTGAAATGTTGGCCAAGGAAAAAGTTATTTGCAAGTGTCCTTCTGCATGAAAAGTTGGAGCAGTAAAAATGCCGTCGAAGTGCGCGCGCTGGGATGCTATATGCAGGAAACAGCGCTGCACCATTTGTTGTATAACAACTTGCCGAGGCCGCAGGGCCCGCACCAGCTTAGTGCGCGTGGAGAAACACAAGAGCTGATGATTCTTCAGCGCAAAGGAGGTGGGGAAGGGGTGAGCGCATGGTAATGTGATCAAGCATGTGCTGGAGGGGGGGGGGGGGGAATGTGCGCCTATCTGCCCTGTCCCTCGAGCGCGCATCTCTCCTTTCCTCTACTTTTGCTGTAGCTGTGCATGGCTCTTTATATGCGAGCCACACGCCGTATCTTGGAGGTAATCTTCGGCAAGTGCAAAGGCTGAGCCGAGGTGGTTGGTGCCTTGATGCTCATTTTGTTCTCATGCGTGTAGTAATCTAAAGTTTCTAAGCGCATGTGACACCGATAAAACTACTAACCTTACTTCGTATATATAGTTGTCTCTTTGCTATCGCCATCAATGCTCTTTCTGGCGAAGCTGCGACATTTCTTCTTTTCTTTCTCGGGACGAATATCTGAATCTTTTTGCCCTTTTGTTTTTAATTTGAGGGCACCATCTGATGACGGCTGCAGGCACTAAGTGTGGTCAGCCATGGCATCGAAGATTTATGGCACCGTGCGCCACAACACGGTAATCTTGGACGCCGTGAGCCGCGCCGATGCATTGCTCTCGGCATGATCTGCACCGTGTGCACTGGGGCTCATAACCACACTACTATAGACCAGATTATTTCAGCCTCGCACGCAGGCTGCAGGCGCGCTCCAATACTCTCGACATCAGGTGCCACCTCTCGGTGTGGACTGCGGGAATCGATGGACTAGCGTATGTTTATTTGTGCGTGGCGCTTGGTTAGTGTCGTTGCCACTCACGGTTTGAGTGAGTAGCAACGATGTACAAAAGCTACTCGTCAGGGCGGCATTGTGCCGTCGTCGGCATTCTTGATAGGAATGTGGCGAGCGGCAATATTTAAAAATTCCGCTCGGCCTTACACTCTTTGTAACACTTGAAGGGGGAAGCCTGGTTCAAATTTAGTCATGCGTTGAGTTATACATTAGGTTACACGTTAGGTTATACATTACCAAATGATAGGCTTTCGCTACATGTAAAACCCCGTGTGGCGCATACCCGCATATCACGGACTTGGGTATGGAGCGAGGCATGTGCCACAGGTGATCGGGTATATTCATTTCCATAGGGCCACGTGACATTTTTTTCCCCATCCGCGGCGACGCCGGTTTTTCGACAAGGCCATTGCCAACTCTTTAAGGACACCTCTGCATGAGACACGTAAAAGTTTCGTCTTAATAACTACTGGGGTTTTACGTGCCAAAACCACGATGTGATTATGATGCTCGCCGTAGTGGACGGTTCCAGAAATTTCGATGCAAGCTACGCAATTTTTTATTTTTTTTTCTGAGAGTATTCAAGCAAGTGCGCTTTGTTCACGTATCGCGTAGCCAACAAGGCTATTAGATAAGCTTTCAGAGGCGGTTCAAAAGAAAACAAACAGTGCTTTGCGGCATTATTGTTACTTTCATCGCATCTTTCACTCAGTAACTTTACACGTGGTGTGAAACGCTTTTCGAAAACCACTACCCGGTTTGGATAAGTTTGTCGAGCTACGAATGAAATCTAGTTTTATACCTTGTGAGTTTTACTTTTATCAGCAACTAAAGCTTTGCCACAACACACTGTCATGTCCCTGCAAGGGCTCTGTGACAGTGCACAGCGACGTTACATGCAGCTGTAGCATGCTTATTGGCACTAATTATCTTGCACCATGGCTGGCACTTGCCAGAACACTCAATCTAACAGAATATCTTGCTTTATGACGCACGGAAACAAATGCATTCGTTTTCGCAAGTGAAAATGCGTCGCCCTCATTCCGACCATGATACTGCGAAACTTTAGAAAAGTCAAGCGTGCCCTCGATCCAACGCTTGTTCTACTGCGTTCGTCATGTATACATAATGCAAAAGTGAAATGAGCATGCACTTAGCAATTTTAAGCGTAAACGGTCCGCTTGAAGAACAATTCATTGCCACCGCTCCTGCTTCCGCCAGTGCAGTGATTCGCAGTGCCCACAGTCAATGCTCACACCGCGGCGCCACCGTTGTGAGAAAATGGCGGCGCCTGAGAACGGCGCTGAATTCTAGTCTATAGGCCGACCTTCTTGTGATTTGTTTATAAGTGATTACTGAAAAGATACTATCCAGCAGGAATGTTCTGCCAATTTGGGAAATTATTTTTACTGCTGAAACTTTCAAACCTCAAATTAACGAAATTCGTGGTTTAACGGTTTTTCGCTGCGAGTGCAAGTTTGTTATGACAAGGTTCCACTGTATATATTAAACTGAACAAGGAACCCAGCTATTCAGTTTATTGTAGAGTTTACATGACTGAGTTCATCTTAAAGGGAGTCTACTGTATTCCATGAATGACATTTAAGGTATGAAATAACAAGCTTTTCCTTAAAATAAAAGCACAGTTACCTTTTTGGGGCTTTAGAGCAGGTCAAATTAAGGGGGGATGCGGGGCTAAAATTATGGTTTTTGCCGAAAAAAAAAAAAAGACACATCTGTAGATTTGCATATTTTTGGGTACATCAACTTATAAAAAAACTTCTCACCAAGTTTTGTTGCTATCTGTGCTGTATGAAAGAAAAAATTATATTTGTTAATGTGCTTGCCGTTGAAAGCACATGTGAACGCTGTTGTCAAAACATGGCCACAGAGCATGAAAAAACTGAACGTGGAATGAGAGCCCTCATTCGGAAGATAATTCTTTGCGCTTTTTATCCTAAAGATACCTATTGAGGTTGAAGCGTAGTGCAGAGAAAGAAAGCCATAAAAGAGGTAATATTTTCGGGTGTGGCAAGCCGGGATTGAATGGCAAATCAATATGGTTACTTAGTCTGGCAAGAAGACAACAAAAAAGGCATATTTTCAGTCCCGGTGAATCTAGATTGACTGGCAAACCGATATAAAAATTTGAATTGGTGGAATACAATCGAATTATAACCAGTGAATACTTGGAATACAATTGATACAAAGCCCTGGTTGATACAACAAGCCATTGGGGCCAACAACCTGCCATCCAGCCTTTACTAGAGACATTGTGAGAGGGTTAGTTCTATACATCAAGCTTAGTAAGCCAGAGCTCCTTGAACGATGTTCAAAATGCAGATGCAGAATGCAAATTAATCATCCTCTGCATTAGACTGGAAGGTGCGGCAGAAGACAAAGTTCGCTTTCCTAAGAATAGTGGAGACTGCAGCAGCCTTGCTAGAGCTCACTGAGGCTGCCACACAGCATCAAGAGAGTGTTCGAGAAGCTGGAGCTGAAGTATGAAGTCCAGATGAGGAAGCATTTCCAAGAAGCAACTAAGGGAAGCATTTCACAAGAACAGACAAAGGAACTTTCATATCTAAAATCCATTTCATATCAAAACTTTCATATCAAAATCTATATCTAAAGCTGAAAAAAAAAAAAGAGAAGACAACTTGAAGTGATTGGGCGCCGAGCAATCTTGTGCTGTAGAAGAGGGCTCAATTTATGCTGCAGGGGCCTTTGATTAATAACTATTCACCATAAAGTAAAGTAGCATGTTTTGCAATCTTTTAATTGATGTTTCTCTGATGGCACTTTTTGGCCAGACATCACCTTTAGAAAAACTATCATTTCGGGACTACTTTGTGAAAACCTGCTTTCGAGGTACAAGGTAGTTTCCAGAGTGAAAATGTGTCAGGAATGAGATAAAGTACATTTTAAGTTTTGAATTTCTTCTAGCACAACGAAAATGCTAGGTATATGACATATGGTGACAACACAAAAAACATACTTGGTTTTCCAGTGATGGGGGTTTTTACAGAAATGGCATAAAAAAAAAGTGGCTGCTTTTATCCTGCGCTATAGACCAC
This sequence comes from Dermacentor silvarum, assembly GCF_013339745.2. Taxonomy (NCBI): domain Eukaryota; kingdom Metazoa; phylum Arthropoda; class Arachnida; order Ixodida; family Ixodidae; genus Dermacentor; species Dermacentor silvarum. The sequence continues at coordinate 27,987,306 of NC_051154.1, forward strand.
CTAAAAATATCTATGCAAAAAACAATGAATATTATTGCTATTATTTTTTAAATGACAATTGTTCTAAGCAGCCACACTCAAGCGCTTAATATGATGACCATAACTTTTTTTCAGTTTGCTTCAGTGTGATCAAATTTAAAATGTATTCTAATGACAATAAGGGCAACCACCCCACAAAATTTCATTAAAATGGGTAAATGATTTAAAAGTTGGCTCTTCAACCCTCTAAAGGTGAAGTTGAATTAACCATTCTGAAACTAATGGAAGTCGACTGTACTTTTATGCTGGCATACCATGATGTGCCTTTAAATGGATGTCTGTGATAGGTTGGTGCTGTCGGCTGCATAGTGGGGGCCATGTCTTAGCACTCCTTGCTCCTAATCTCTGTTGCTAATGCTACAAAAACTAGGTTTACCAAAACAGCTGAACAGGAACCAAAAGTGGTTCCTATGCATACTCCTTGCCTTTGACTGTGCCGTCAACATTTAATTGCCGGCATGTGCTTTTGCTGCAACAAGCATGGACATCGGGAGAGGTGCTATTTCATTTGTTCATGATTTAGTTGGGACATTCACTGTGACTGATGATTGCTGAAATTGATGAACATTATCCTCTAGATACTTTGGTGCTTTGCCATTCGTCAAGCAGGCCTGTGGCTGTCCAAGTTGCGAGACTTCGCCTGCAGTGTTTCTTCCTATGAATTCTTAGATGGATGGATGGGTGCCTTTGTTGGGAAGGTGGATGAGGTAGGTATTGCATTGTTTAGAAGAACAAAAAGCGTGGGGGCATGTTATGTGGCACAAAAAATTAGGCACGCTATGTAGTATATAATAGCAAAGGAGTGCACTTACTCCTGGTCATGAAACTGGCTGTAGCCTTCATCTGTGAGGTTTCGTATAAAGTCCAATGGCGATAAAATTGTTGCCGCGTGCCGTATGACGTATTTTGCTACTGTGCGTTAGATCATTTATTTCATATTGGCAAGACCTATCTCACAAAGTTCAGCCTGCCTTGCTTGTGCCATAGTGCTGGTAGTCCTTGCTGTTTTCCTTCTGTGCTTCGTCGTCTCAAGTATGTAGGCTGCATTGTACATTTTGTCAGGTTGTTATATGGTGGAGGAAGGGGGGGGGGGGGTAGAGAATCTTAAACCATGCTCCTATTGTAGAATCATTATATGCCTACCTCTCTGTGCTTTCATCTCAAGGGATAAGCAGGTTGGTCATGGCATAAAGAAAAGAAATGGCAGGGAATGAAGCATTAAGTTTTTTCCTTTTATTGAGGTACTTGAAAATATACCTGCTCTTCAGTGGGCTCAAGGGTACTTACACTGGTATCCTCTGTTGCAGCATGCTGAAATTCATGAAATTGGTCTCCTGAGAAAGCTTTAACCTACATTGTGGCCATCATATGCTGCTGGCCCTAATATGACGTGATGTTAGTGCAGTTTACTGTTGGAGCTGAACAACGTGACATCATGAAACAACATTGCTGAAGACATGATAATAGGGGATCTCAATTTGCATTATGTAACAAGCTGTGTGAATGCTAAAGAAGCTTCATGCAGGCTGAAATCTAGTGGGCTCATGGAAGTGAATGAAAAGAGAGTTAACAGTAAAAGCTCGATGATACGAATCTCACGGGGTCACGAAAAATATTCGTATTAGCCGAAATTCGTATCATCGAAACACAATTAAAACTACTGTAGAATCTCGATAATTCGAACTCGAAGGGGCCTGAAAATTTGTTCGAATTAAAAGGACGTATTTTTGAAGTATTCGTGCACCATAGCACGAACGGTGCGAGTCGTGAAATATCGCGGCGCGCAAGCGCATAGCAAGCGCGGGCCACAAACTGCCCACGCCGGCTAACGGTCGCTTCCCGATAACGACAGAAAACGAAGCTTCAGGGAGCGAGCGGGCGGCGCCGGCACACGGGTGCGCGCGGAGACCGTCGAAGGTGAGGGAGGAGGGCGCGCCAGGGAAGCGGATTTCGCCGGGTCAACTCCGCCGCTTCGGTGGCTCCCCTCGCCCTCCCTCTCAACTCCCTCGTAGCTCTCTCACCTTCGACTCCGTGCGCACATCTCCGTGCGCGCCCGCCGCCGTGCTGGCGCCAGCTTATTTTAGCCGCCCCCTGAAGTTTCGTTTTCTGCCGTTATCGGGAAGCGAGCGTTTGCGGGCGTGGCAGTTTCGTTGGCCCGACTGTGCCTCCGCCGCTGCTTCCCTCTGCGCTGCTGCCGCAGCGTGCAAGGTCAACATGTGACTAGAAAATAGAGAAGGGTTCACTGCCATTTTATCCGCGTGGCTGAGACGTCGGCACTAGTGTGTGCTAGAATACGGTTGTCTAGAACACTCTAGTCGTGCCGGCACGTACACGCTTGTTCCGGCGCGATGCAGAAAGGCGACCTTGCAATTTGAGAGAGGGGGAAATTTCCGCCGCGGGTTCTTTTTTTTTCTCCCCGTTCCTTCGCGCGCGGCATTGAGGGGTCTCTCCTGAGCTTTTGCTCTACGGCGGTGTCGGAGCAATGCCGGTCGGAGGCGCCGCCGCGTTATTTGGCGCGCTGCTAAGAGCATTGTCGGTGCGCGGTATGTTCGAAATAAGCGTGTTCGAATTAACGAGATTCGACTGTAACTAAATTAAAGAGTCAGAGGTGAACTCACTCAGGCACATGTACGTAAAAAGCATTTATTTCTTGAAGCGCCACCGCTTCAAACTCTATGCGCCCACTCGCGGAGTCCGCGCTGTCCGGCGCCGCGCCTCCGCACCAAAAGAGGAGAGAAAGCGCGTGACTGCGTGCTGTTCTCTTTCGCGGCCGTCGGTAGGGCGGCGTTTATTCGTATCAACCGACGCTGGCTGAAAATCGATTCGTAACAACCGTTCTCTAGCACATTGCTAAGTAATGGGGCTCGGCCGGGACCACAGAAAAATTCGTATCATCCGGAAATTCGTATTAGCCGTGATCGTATCATCGAGCTTTTACTGTAATTGCTTAATTCTTAGGAGCTGACACTCTTGCAAATGTTACATTTCTTCAGTTATTTTTTCTTGTATGTGTGTATTGGTTTCATAACAATAGCTATGTGAGCATCTAAACATTATTGACATCAAAGTGGTTGGTACTCAGTGCTAAAGGCAACTCACTTAGACAAGCTCACCTGTTTTTTGAATTTTAATAGTACTTAGCTGTAACTGCGCTTTGTTTTTGTGACATCACTTATCTGTACCTTTTAAAGCTTGTACCACTGTGCACAATTCATACAAATCCAGGGAATGTGAACATAAAAATTTGGATGTATGTGTATCTGATAGGACCGATAGGAAGAACTGGGTGTTCCCTGGTGCCCATAGGTTGCACAAGAGGACTGTAATTTAGCCATTCCTAGCATTAAATAAGCAGGAGTGACTTGCCCATGTTTCTCTTTTTTTCTCAGTAAAAGGCCTCTCTGTAATCGTAGCATACATTATGCTGTTCTTTTTTTTCCCGTTTTGGTGGCAGGTTACCAGTAATAATTCATAGCATTCACCTTTCAGGCTCTGTACCACTTGGGCCACAAGTTGGAGGCTGATTTTTACTCTGCTGTGGATGCAGTGACTAGCCATGGAATGTCAGTGTGCCACCTTTGTCCAGAAGGGGACCGGGACAAGCTGATCACTGCTTACAAAGAGGTGGTGTACTGGTGACAGAGGCATTTAATTTTTTTGTCGACATTTTGTGGGCTGTTTGTGATGGAAAGCTGTTAATAATTGTGCAAAATGTTGCATTATTTTACTCATGGCTCTGTTAAAGAAAGCTGAAGTCTCTGTGGAAGTAGCGCATGGTTGACAGTGAAAGTGATTTATTGAATTGAATGTAAATGGGTACGACCTCTCCTTTTGTTGGTTATCATTTGCGGAGGGAGAGGTACTTGTAGTTAGAATTGTGTAGAATTGATTTAGAATTGTGTAACCATAGAAGCTCCCAAAGGTGTCCCAGGAGAGACTCTAGGATTCTTATGCTGTGGAATGGGGCTTAACATTGGTGAAGCCAGAGCACAAAAGGTCACACTCATTCTTTAGATGTAGTTAGAATTGTGTAGAATTGATTTAGAATTGTGTAACCATAGAAGCTCCCAAAGGTGTCCCAGGAGAGACTCTAGGATTCTTATGCTGTGGAATGGGGCTTAACATTGGTGAAGCCAGAGCACAAAAGGTCACACTCATTCTTTAGAAAAGTGTGCTGCGTTGTTTTAAGGGAAAGGTTGACATATTTGAGTGTTTTAACGGCCAGTGTCGTGAATTCATGACATATCGAATATATGCCAAGTCAACATTAATAAGTACTTGGAAGGCAAAAACCGCAGTGGTAGGGATTTCTGCCTGGGAGCGAGAGCATGAAAACCCCGATAAAGTATTTCAGAGATTTAATTTCGGGAAAACTTCATTTTTAGTGTCGTGTTGTAACCATGTCTCCGTGATGCCAACCACGTGAGGGTCATGTAATAAAGTTAAGCATTCGAATGGTTCGTGCTTATTAACAATGCTTCACGCATTTATATTTAGTAGCCTTATTTCTTGAGGCTTCTGTGGTCACGAACACTCATGCGGCCCAGATTGGCAGTTAGTGCGCGCTTCAACCTGCCTATGTGCCGTCAAGTCCCATGTATACGCAACGTCGCCGATAAAGAGTTTATCATGCACAAGTTTTACCCTTGCCGTCTTTTGGCCGAGCCTATGAATCCTTTCCACTGAGGACACTGCCACACCGAGGCGGTCACCAAACACACCCTTAATTACTTTATCTTCTTTGTCTTTGAGCATCTCATTTGGGCTCTCCGGTACACCAAAAACCATAATATTATTGTGTCTAGCTCTATCCTCTAAGTCATTAATTCTTTGCTGCTGTAATCTGATAGTGCACTCAAGATCGCGCACATTGCGTTCGAGTGCAAGTAGCTTAGTGCATGACTGTGCCGCCATGTCTAGTTTTTCTCAAAATGTGCAAGTCTATCATCCAACATTGCCTGCTTGTCCTAGATAAGCTGAAGCATATCCTCAGTTGAGAGGCCAGGATTACTCTCAATATCTCCCGCCACCAAAAGTTGCCAGCAACACCACAACGTGCACAAAATTTCAGAGCATTTCATTGGGAGTGACAGCACATTTAGACAAAGACTATTAGAACGGAAACCATAAACCAGAGAATCGTAACCAACCTGCAAAGCAAGCCAGCAATGTCTTAGCGACATGTTCGCTTCGGTGCTGCTGCTCCCACTGAATAGAAACAGACGCAGGGAAGGCTTTATGCACTCCGGGAACCCCGCAGACGTGCCTCCGATTGGTGGGCTCCAGTTGTCGGTCCATGTGCATCAGAAGCAATCACTGATGAAGCTTCCAAAACATCACACGTGCTGCCTGTAGTGCTTGACACTGCGCTTTGGGACATCAGCGGCAAAATCTGCAAAGCAAGCCAGCAATGTCTTAGCAACATGGTTGCTTTGGTGCTGCCGCTCCCACTCATAGCTCCCACTCCCACTAGTGGCTTGGGGAAAAAACACATTCTTTGGATAGCATACGCTGCTGTGAGTATCTCGTGCAAATTTTGCACTCGTGTGCGGCGTCACCTCTTTGAAGTGAAGCGCAAAGTCACCTTTTTCTCAAACATTTTTTTCAACAGAGGCCTTCTCACTTTTTCAGTGCTGTTGGCAGCTGCCCCTTGATGTCAGTGGGCAGATTCCCATAGAGCGCTGCCATTGTCCGATAGCTGACATCAATCAAAAATGGTGCTTGGCATGCAGTTTACTTAACAGGCTGAATTAAGAGAAAATCTACTTTCGAACTTCAATAAGGATTACGTACTTCAGGAAGAAGCCAACTATCGTCTGCTCACGCTCGACTGCGGCCGTGCAGGAGCTAACTTTGGCCACACCGCTTATTGGTGTTGTAGCCGTCAGGTCTGGCTAATTTCGATTAGCTTTGAACATTGAATGAATGTATGTTATTTAGTGACACAAGGGCCAGGTATGGCCAAAGAGCACCATGCTTTGAACATTCAACTAGCCTTGAATCACACGAAACACGTTCAGACCACACATATGCTTGCCAGCGCGCACTCACTCCTGGCAGCTCCTGACTAGGCGCCTTGACAGACATCGCTTCGTATTGAGCTATTGACAGCACTTCTAAATTTGCAATTTGGATGTGGCTATCATCCGTCGGTCAAGCTGGTGCAGTACAAAAACCAGTCCGCACCATGTAGCACGGCCAGACTGGAGCACATGAGTGTGAGCACGCACTCCAGCCCTGTCGTGCACATAGCGAATGCCCTACAGTTGCATATAGCCACGTCTGCTATGTAACATAGATAACACGGCCACTGTGGGGTTCCGTGATGAGCCGGCTCGCTCAGCTCACTGTGGCTGGTTGAGGACAGCTGCGTGCTCCGAGTAGTCTCTGTGGGCGTTGTGGCTCCAGGCACATGGTGAGCCTGCCCGAGCGCCAACATCCGACTCTAACAGGTCATCTGCTTCCTGGGTTGCACACCTTCGAGGTGTGTTGGCATCATGGTCTAAGCTCGTTATAAGTGAACATAAAGCAATGTTTCGTTTGACCCTCGGAAATTATGTGATTGTTGTAAACATAAGTGTAAAAGGAAGTGTGCTACAAGCCACTCAGTGCGAGAAAGTTGTGTGTAGCTATCTAGTCCACTGTAGCACAGCAAAAGGATAAGACATCGTAAACTTCACCATAAGTTGATAGATAGCTTCAGAGTTTGGCGTGTCGTAGGCGCCAAAATTGGAAGTAGTGGCATCTCCGTGAACATCAAAAATCAAATTTGAACTGCGCGCCATGGTGACATTCAGTAGGCGGTGTGTTGTGGGCACGCCCCGCTCTGCCGTAGCCTTCGCTGTGTAAGGCATTGAAGAAAGAGTGGGAGCACCGGGAAGGGTATCATACACGATCTTTGATTGCCAATAACTCCGCTTCTGCTGAACGCATTGGAGTACTTTTGTCAAAGTATTTCTGAAATAGTCAATGTTAACTTCAAATCCATTTCTTGACTTCAGTAAAAAGTGGTTCAGGGCCCCTTTAAAATAATTGAAGAGCATTTGAGAAGAAAAAAATGCCACCCATTCCTTAATTAGGACAGCAAATTGGGTTCGTCATAATCGATTTATTGTTGCAAACAAAACTGAGCACTAACATAAGAGACGAAGAAATAAGTGCTTCTGTCGTGCACTTCTGTCTTCGTCCCTTGTGTTTGCTCTGAGTTTTGTTTGTAGCATTCCCTAATTGCATTGCACAAATATTCAACGTTGGTTGAAGAAGGTCCAAATGCCCAATGTCATGAATTTTGAGCAATACAGCAGCTCAACAGAGTTTTCCACTTTAGTTTTTTAATACAGTAAACATCTGTTAATTTGACTTCGGGAAATTAAATTTTTCGGTTAATTCACTCCCGACTGAAGGTCCCGGCCGGAACCCATGTATTTCTATGGGCCCACACATTCGTTAAATCGATTTTACAATTGGCCTTTACTGGATAATTCGAACTTGACCAGTCAGCATGCACGCACCTGACCCCTATGGTCACCCCAAAAGTCAAAAGAGACCTCATTAGTGGTAGCGTCTTTCTCGGGACAGTGAATGCGTTCAACACACAACATAACATCTCTAATCGAAAACGCCTGTTTTCTCCCTGCCCTAGGAAAATTTTCAAGCAATAGCCGTTGCTTAGAATGTCTCAGTATGGTGTTTACTATTTACCTGATTCTAACACATGCCTTTTTATTTTTAATTGTGGCGAATATTGCCTGTGCGGTACATTCGAATACAAAACCAAAACCGCCTTCGTGGCGTTTGTATGCTTTACCGCATAACACGGATGTATTGCGGCGAAGCTAACTTTAGGAACCGCCCGCTGTTGTGCAACACATATTAGACCCTTGCCAATTTTTCTTGCTAGAAAACCGGGGATGTGTTGGATTTCTACTTTGTTTAAGAGCTTTAATAAATTGTGCTTCAAGATGTTAAGGATGATATAGCTGAAAGTCGCTGTACCACTTCTGCCAATGCAGTGTACATGATAGATTGGTTATTTTCTTGCTGAAAAAGTTTGCTGATAGCAACAAAACATGAAATTTCTGTAATGTTGTTAACCGACTTTTCTTTTTTCCTGTACAACTAGGTTCTAGAGTGTAAACTTGACCTGGAAAAAGCGTCAATGTGTGATTCAGGGTATGTATATGATTCTTAACCATGGGAAGCCACAGCCTATAATTTCATGCTTGTGTGATTCTTACGTAGTCACCATGTTTCAGAAACAGTACAGAATCAAAGCGCAAAAAGATGAAGGCCACTTTGGAGAACTTTGAGGAGCTTGTGAACATTGCTCTTGTGGAACTGATAGTCCATAACTACATGAAGCCAAGTTCGTCTTTCTTGAGGCTCTTGCAAGTTGCCAAAGAAGACCCATTGGTGAGAACCCTTGGTGTTTTTCTTGCAAATGCTGTCTCAGAATTGCCAGTGTCATTTTCTTTGACTTCATGAAAGTAGTGAGAGCCTGAAGACATTCAGTTGTTCTGGGCAAAATGAGCTTCTTTCAGGCATCTCGTAGTTCTGCTTTACATTGCAGCATTGATATGGACAAACTCATTTTAAGCTGCAAATATGCTTCCCCACTCCATATCATCTCTGCTTCTCTGTGTCACATGGTCACTCTCTTTTGCATATATGAATGACACCATGCTATGTTACAGTGTAGTGTGGTCTGTTACACAGTAAGACCTCGTTAATTTGGATTTCATGAGACCGAAAAAAATGTCCGAATTAACCGAATGTAAAATTGTCGAGGGTATCTAAAAAAACAATAAACAAGTGCTTACTACGTCAACACACTTTTATTTACTGAATGGATAAGAAAATCCTCTTTCTATTTTGCACAAACACAGCACGGAAGCTGCAGTTCTCGTCATCTTGTGCCTGTTTGGCTCTCGCAGCGTTACCGCGGAACGCACCTTCATCTGCTTTAACTACCATGCGCACATCCTGATTATTTTTTTGCCACTGACCTGGTCAATAACAGATTGTCTGTCCATTGCGATGCGATATAGCCAGTGCTCTGCGCCGTTGTGAATATGCCCCTGTGCTATCGGTGCGATCACACGGGATTAGCGCGTTGGTTTGCCAGCTGCCATCCATTCAAGCCATGTCACTAACCAAAACACGCATGCGCTTCCTAAATATGTCAGTTCAAGTTGCTTTTGTGTACTCTTGCTTAGCTCAGTTGCTTACTGATTTTTCGGGGCCGTACAGGGACTCGAACTTCGTAACTACGGCCATCCTGTGTCATGCTTCATCGCTGATGAGGTCTGTGGATATGAAAATATTGATGGCAAGCTTTGTGCGACAGCTTGTCCCCATGTCCTGGCGCTGTCAATCAGCAAATTTTCATCACAGCTGTACTGCCTAGGCCACTAGACTAAAAGCATCACTTTGTCAGGCAAAGTTGTGGTTTGAGGCCGAGTTGACATGCTGGCAACTTTGTTCTCGACAGCCATATCCTTCCGAGAAACCCTTTGAAGTGGTGCACATAGACTTTGCTGAACTGAAGAGTCCTGGAGTACGCAAGACGCAATCTTTTCTGGTTGCAATAGATCAGTGCACCAGAATGGTAGCAGCACGACCTGGAGGAGAAGATGCTAACAGTGTTATGGCCCTTCTTGATCGAGCAATGTTTTAACAGCTGAAAGTTGTGATATCCGACAATGGAAGACTTTTCTAAACAGAAGAAAAAGAAAATACTTAAAAAGACGCCTGATGCCCTTTCAGCATCGCACAATTGCAGATTATGTCTGAAAAATTGACAGGCACACCGCATGGCATCCCAAATTTTGGCTGGCATTATGCATTGGTTCAGAGGAGTTGCCGCAGGCAAGTTAAAATAATTGTGCAGTTCTGCAAAATCAGGTGTCTGAAAAATAGGTGTGTGACTGTATTTGATATTCTTGCTGCCAGAATCTATGATTTGAGCCACGTCTGAACAAGATTTTGCTTCGCCAAAACTGATACTGTGTCGGATCCCACATTTTAAGTTTCGTTATATAGCAGGAGAACACTCCATTGAAATAAAGCGAGAGCAACCAAATTTTTAAAGCGAATCTTTCTTTGCCTTTGCCTTTTACTTTTGCATCACTACTGCTGCTGCTGCTGCTGCTGCTGTCTTGCATGCCACGTCGGGGGGAGGGATGGTTCAGAGCGTGTATATACATAGAAGTAGCGTGGCAGAGACTAAAGGTGATGCGAGAAACTCGTTTGGACCTTTCCATCGCGTTGCATGTGCAAATGCCCTCTGGACCTGCCTGGGCGTCGCCACATCAGCCTTTTGATAGCTGTAATTATCCGTGACTCCCCACAAAAGCATTGCAGAAAATGCAGCACTTACCTTTCTACTAACGTGCAACTCCAGAGGAGAAGTAGATAGAATGGTAGAGAGGAGGGGGAAGAGGAGGCACAATGGGTAGGACCAACCCAGTTGTGAAACGAGTGAATAACAGTCTTGCCACTCTTTGCTTGCAGTTCTCATACAGGGGGAATGAGCGGGAGAGGGAAAAGGTGACGTGATATAGACACGACAGCGGTTGTGGGCAAACTGAAAGTATGGTGCGGTACATTTCTGCTATTTCTGAAAAATAAAACCCATACAAATTTGTCAAGCAAACAACTGATGCAGGGCCTGCACACACAAAGCCGCATTAAAGCACCGTAGGGTCTATACTCGCGGACAACTTTCTGTGGCAATGAAGGGAAAGCTCTGGAGGCAAAGCGCCCACAAGTGAGAGCGCTTCTGAAAAGAGTCCCGCATTTAAATCCACGTTAGTTTAGGCTGGAGAAGAGAAAACATAAACACCTTATTAGCTACAGTTAAATAAGATAGAACACACCACTGAGTGTGAAAGTTAGCTTATCTTGCGGCTTTTCCCTTCCACGTCAGAGCAAACGCACAACTGTCACACATGGAAGTTGCGCCAATTCAGCGTCTGTTCCGAGCAACCAAAAGCACTGTCAAATGCTGCCGGACTAGTTGGTGCGGTAACACATATGCAGCAGCCACGCGCCCGTAGCTTTCCCTTCATTGCCACAGAAAGTTGTCCGCGAGTATAGGCAACTCTGCAGAAGCGCTCGCATGTCAAATCAACACTTCTGTGCCTGCCGTGGTAGCTGTGCAGCTATGGCATTTCTCGAGGTCTCTGGTTCAATCCCGACCACGGCAGCCGCATTTCGATGAGAGTGAAATACAAATACACTAGTGTACTTAGATTTAGGTGCTCATTAAAGAAGAAGTGAATGTTAAAATTAATCCAGAGTCCGCCACTATGGCGTACTTCATAATCCGATTGTGGTTTTGGCACGTATAGCCCCATAATTCAATTACAGTTTAACACTTCTGCCACGATGCGATGTGTCATGTGAGGCAATGATAATGCTCAATCCTCTCAGTGATTATGAACAATGGTGCACAACAACGTCTCAAGCAAACATGTCTCCCTGTGTGTTCTGTGTACTCTGCAGACAAACAGCAGTGGTGCATGCAAGGTAACCTTTAACATCAACTCACTACTCTCGTATTAGACTAGACGCTGAAGAAATTAAACATTCGTCGTCAACATCACCGCTAATTATCGTCAATCAAAGCAAACAAGACAGAAAGCTTCACTTACGTCGATTCCCACAATGTATGGGATCCACACAATTTTTTTTGTTTACTAGTTTCGGTTTACTAATTTTTGTTTTTCTAGGTTGTAAATAATTATTAAAAAATTTATTGAGACTTAAATAATTGAGAACGACCAAGAAACAAAATTTTATGCATTTATTTTTGTGCCACTTCTATAAGCTGTACAATGAGGTGGTCAAGGAAAAAAAATATTTGAAGTGGTGCACTTGCTAATAAAACTTCAGTAATATTGACTTCAAAAACTTTTTGTTTAGGTAAGAAAACAACTTAGTACTAATTTAGTCCCTTGTGTAACCCTGATCATGTTGATAATAATGCATACTAGCCATCCATCCTCTCGGTAAGCACCCAAAGATTGGGGAATAATTTTATCCTGTTTTTATTCCAGAAAAAAGAGGGCAATAACAGTGCAGCCAACCTGTCTGACCTCTACAAAAGTAAAGCGGATGCTTTTTGTGAATCTGTGGACACAACATACAGCATAGCACATTTAGCTGCTGGTTGTACGACAGATGTTAGATGTAAGTAGTTTGTGACAAGGCTCTTCAGCTGTCTTTGTGTTTGTGCTTCTTGAGACGCTTCTGTGTTATGTCATTTAATGGCTTAGACATCTCCTTCAAAGCACTAAATGTGGCCTGCCAACAGTGAAGCACTTTGCTATGTACCCAGACAACGCAAAGGCATCCTCAGTAAGTCTGTGGGATGTGGGCATCAGGACATTCGTACATCGTAAGGATGTCCTGCACTAATCCTAAAAGGCTCCTGATCAAGTTCATTTGTCCGTCCCAAGTAGATGCTGAGAACATACCGGATACATAATTGGGGGACCATTTTAGGATGATGTCAGGACATGTTCCAAGTTATTACAGTGTTTGACACTGTAATTAGAGGGCTATATTTACAAATTGATTTAAAATATGCATGCCGCAGCTTGGATATGGAGAACCCATATTGTAGGTCTTGGTTTGTATATTTGTGTGCTTTCATGTGCTCTGAAATCTCAGAAATTTTGCGTCATTGTTTCTTGCCACCATTAAAAAGCAGGTTGGTATCAAACGAACTATCTCAGTTGTAGCACCACCTATGCACTTGCAAAAGCATAGCCTTTGCTACTTCAAGAGAACCGTCAGTGGAAGATGCACTTTGGACACCACCACCAATAATAATAACGTAATAATAATAATGTAATAATAATAACGTAATAATAATAATAATAATAATAATAATAATTAAAACAAAATAGTGTACAAATAAGTTTTTTTTTTTTCTCTTTTTGCCGTGTGCCGTTTGTATTTCGTTTTTGGTCATACTCAATTTCGTTCGGGTAAGCATGAAGCTCCGAAATAAACACACCTGGAAGCAAAGTCCTGAGAATATCCTGCTGAGGATGTTTCTCGGATATATCTCAAGTTAGGTTCGCGATAAGTCCAGCAGTAAATGTGTTTAAAATTCATTGTGAGCAGGATGTTATGGATGTCCTCAGTACGTCCCATAAAGAGTGAGGACGTTCGGATCTTCCCGGAACATCCACGGGATATTTTGAGTTGTCTGGGTAGTGGCTTAGCAGGTAAGGTGTTTTTCCACTGAGCATAGTTCTGCACAGTTTTGTATAAATAGAACCTACAATTCTGGTTCCATTTCAGGAGAAAGAAGCCGCATTCATGTTAATAAAAAGGGATTGTTACGATGAGACATTTTTATTTTAGATAAAAGGATGAGTAATGATTGTTGGAGGCTTAGCTATCGAGCCACTCAGAGTCCAGGCGAACATTGTTCTCTTCTTTCATTTGTCACCCAAAGTAGCGTAGCTTTTCTCCTGTTGCAGAGGATGCCCACCAGGCAAGTCAGTAAGGATTCCCAGGGTGATAACATTTAAAGCAGGCGACATGAATGACATCAGTCTTGTGAGAGCAGCAGCCAGTAGATGTGAGGATATATATATATATATAGCACATAAGTGACGTCACTGAGAGGTGCCAAAATGAAGGGGCCAGTGTAAAGGCCCAGGAACTTTTGGTATAATCCTCGCTGGCGATGTGGGGTCCACAGCCACACCAGACCTCCTTTTGTGTACAAGAGATGCTGATGTCGCTTATTATATAGCAAGCCTTTGAATGGTGTTGTGATGGAAAGATATAGAGATGGGTGATGCATCGGGCCTCCCCAGCATGACAACATGAATTACCTTTGTTCTGAACCCTTATGGCAACTCGTTTGACTGAAAGTGATTTGGGGTCATATTTTGTAACAAACCACTTCATTTTCAATTCTTTTTCACCCTTCGTGATTGACTCAGATACTGCTACACCACCGTTATTTCCAAAGTTGCCCACTTGGAATGACGGATGATATGAAAAGGATGAAAATTGCAATAGTAGTTTGTCACAAAACGTTGACCCTTGGTGTTGCTTAATCATGATGTAGCCTGTGACATTGATTTTTGGTGTATAATACCAGTGATGTGCTCCAAGCTTAAAATTTTGCATGAACACCCTATGTTTTTGAAATTTTGCTTCCTTAAATGTCCTAGGCGATTTTCTTTCCTCCACCTTAATTACAGTGATGTTAGTGTACCAAATGTTTTTTAGCTTAAATACCTCCTTAACCTTTTACTTTTGCATTATTAGTAAATACCATTTACTAGTAAAAGTAATTTGTGAATAATACAGTAAAGTTACTGCAGAATATAGAAGAGTAAAAATCATTAGTAAATAGAACAGTAAATATAAATTTCTATTTTTGATATCAATGTTCTTCTGCAGCATTGGTGTTAAACTAATGCTGTGTTCTGTATCTGTTGTCACGAAATTTAAGTAGAAAGCATTCTGACATCTGTGTTTTGTGTTAGTGTGCCCAGTGGCTTTACATGATTACATCTTGGGCCATGCTTGTCATAGAACTTTAAAATACAAGTGCTGCTTATTTTTCTGCTCTAGACAGGGAGTTTGCTGTCAGCCAGAAATTAAACAGTCGTAGCTATATATAGCTCTGTTGCAGGCATTGCCACATTGTTCTGCAGCAGGATATTAGGACATAACGAGCTGCATCATGTGTGTGGTTTGTAATTGAACCTGAGACATGCAGTTGGGGCTGATCACTTCATTGATAGTCTGAAAAGTGGCGGCTTGCAGTTTTGATTGTTTGATTTTTGGTCTATTGTATATAACAACTGTAGGAGATCATAAGGAGAGGCCTTCGTCCTGCAGTGGACATAAATATAGGCTGCTGCTGCTGCTGCTGATGATGATATAACTAAAGGCATGGAATCAGTAAGGGGGAAGATGTAAAGGTGAAAATGTAATGTGTTATTTCTTCTTAGAGCCAATCATTAAGCCTGTCCTCTCACCATAATAATTAACAGGCTCTTCAAAGTATACCAAGAGGGCTTTCATTTCTCTTTTGTATATACATAGTATAGGACATGGCAATGCTTTGTTGTTTGTGCGAGTATGTGAATGGGATCTGTCAGAGAAATCTTCTATGCAGCAGAGATGTGTTATCCTGCAGTGGCAATATTATCTTTACCTCAAGTACTGTGTTGACAGCCACAGATACACTTATAGTAGACTTGACTACCATGGCATGGTAACTTTCTTTGCATGTTTGCAATGAGCTGTTTCGATTATTGGTGGCCTGCAGAAATATCATTGATGGAGTGAAATGAGAAACTGAATTGTTGTGGATTGAGTTGTCACTAAAATTTCGTGTGTTTGCAGCTTTGAATTTTTCAGAAACATCTGTTTGTGGGAACTGATTTCTATAAATTTCTTTTTTGTTTTTGTACTATAGTATCTTATCAGTTGTAGGAAACAGAACTGGAGCAAAAGTGTCAGTAGTAGGCAATCCTTGTGACACACCTCTTTAAGGAATCCCTTAAAAGGGGAATTGACCACCATTTGATGTTTCAGCTGTCAGCAAACTGTGGGAACACCTGCGTCTGATGGAATGGCTAGACCCAGAGCTGGTGGCAGCAGTCATGTCACTGGTCAGTAGTAGCGATGAAGGCCTCTCAGATGTGCTGGATAGGATGCAGTGCGCATGGAACTTTCATATTCAAGGCCTCTTCAAGAGCCTACTTCACCTCACTGAGCCAACTGCTTTCTTTGTATGCCTTGGTGAGCCCCTGCTTTGAATAACTTGTTGCCTTGCTCTGGTTGTGTCTGTGTGCTTTGTGGTAACGTTGTGTTTACTTTACAGAATGCTTGTTATTTTCTTTTAAGTTCATTTCACGCTAAATGAGCCAGTGTTCTTTTTTACCATCATTGATATACAGTCAAATCTCAATGATGGGATCACGTTTGAATCCAATTTTGGTGTGATAGGAATTCTGAAAAAGCCCCGGCTAGAATGCATTGAGTGCAATGCAGTTTGTTTCGGGATGACTTGAACGCTTTCTCTCGCTGCGTCGGATGATACATATTTTTGCACTGCCATCCCTCACAGACGGAAGTATGGCCACAGCATGGCAGTTGTAAAGTCAGCTTATGAAATATTAGTCTCATAATACTGGCAGAGACCTGTGCACTTGGAAGAGTGCTCACTAAGGCACACATTGAGCTCTGGCAGCATAGGCGAAGGAGCAAGTGTGAAGTTTTACTCATTCTAGAAATGTCTCCTTGACGACATTGAGAAAAGAATAGTCCACAAAGCCACCAGTGGCTTCTTCAATCGATAGTAGTCTCCTTAAACAAGAGTGCCTTACCTCCACTTTGGTACTGCGGCTATCGTTTGTCATGGATCATACGAATGTCTGATTATACGAATACATATTTTAATAGGCCCCAAGAAATTAGTATCATCAAGATTATACTTTAATTGAAAAATTTACACAACTTGAAGTTCTAAACTCATTGTCCTCAAATTAAGAGGTATGAGCAAAGTTCCTTGATGATTTGTCTCATGGTCGAAGAAAGGATTCAAACACATTTTTTAGGCACATAGTGCCAGGAATTTCTTGATGGAAATGTAGTAACGGTGTTATACTAATAGCACTGGTTGGTTCATTGGCACGTATTCTGTATTGCATTACAGAATACTACATCTGTTGGTAATAAAACATGATTGCACCATTTCTTTTTTGCTGCATCGTGGATGGTGCTAGCTATGTTACCTACATTCCAGTTTGGCATGCCTGGGCTGTAGAGCACTGGTGTGATTGCTCAACACAGCTTGCCTCGCTTTGGAGACAACCCGATGCTGTCTCCTAGATTAAAAAAAAAAATTCACATTTAAAAGATAGTTTTGTAACTTTGTACATGCATAAGAGAGACATAGGACTGTCCAAGTATCTATCACATATATTTAAGCCTACCACCAAAGTAACATTTTTTTTTATTCACAAATTCTCCAGTTTGCTTACAGAAAACCAGAAGGGTCAGGGATTAAAGGCGCTAGCAGGCACACATCCAACTGTACACATCCAACTTTACTGTACACATCCAACTGCACACATCCAACTGCACACATCCAACTGCACACATCCAACTGGAGAGAATGGAGAAAGTACTGGTAAGTCAGTGGCACTGAAAGGGTTAAGGATCCCTTTCTGCATAGAAGGCACAGGTCGCAAAAAAATATCAGATATTGACGTTTTCTGAAAAAAATTACTTTAGTTCTGGCTTCTGTGGTTCCGTTTCCAAAGACTTGCAAAAGTTTTGATTCCGACTAATGAAAGCTTTTGTTGCATTATCCAAATAAAAAAACCAACCAATTTAGTTGCTCTGTTTAACCGGCAGTTTTGTTTAAGAGATTTCCATTAATACTGAGATTATACTGTATTTAAAAAATTGACTATATTTACAGTCACACCACGTCATTGGCTTGCCATGCACAAAATCAGAATCTGGGTCATACAACATACAGTACTTTTAAAAAATTATGTTGCTTAGTGCCTTCTAGCTCAATTAGACTAGAACAATAAATTCTCACCAAAAAAGCAAGACAATTTTTGGCAACAAGAACAGATGGGAAGAATGAGTTTTTAACTTCAACAGACACAACTACTATAAACTACTTTCAACTATTATCTGTGATGGTCGAAAAAACACTGGTTCATTTGGTGTGGAACGACACTAGTGGCTATGTAGTACTTGCTTGCTGGGCATGTTGTATTGTTTGGATCCATTGTTTACTAGATATATTATGTGCATACAATCATCCAACCATTTTGGGATTTTTTAATTGGTTCTTAATTTTCTCTTTGTTTATTAACACAATGTATCCACATGGGGGGGGGGGTCTCACCTGAAGTTCTTTTTCTTCTTCCTATGGATTTCCTGTTATATTCATTCTGTAGATATCACCATTCCTAATTCAGAATTAAAGCAACATAGACTTGAAGGCGAGAACTGTTTGGCCCAACTAAAAAGAATTGCGAAGAGTTGCTAGAAACACAATGTTTTGAGGTTCTCTGGTGGTCTTTGTGAAGAGTACCCCTAGTATGAATGACCACAGAGGCTTTTATTTGCTGTTTTTCTTTTATGCTCCAGATGTATCACTGAAAAGAAGCATTGCTTCTTTGAATGACAGTTCACTCGATAATCGGGAGTCAGCTAACGTCATCAGTGAAATCTGCACGAGGATAAATGCTGTGCAGGATCTGACAGCAGTGGCATTTGAAAGTAGCACAGTGCCAGAAAAAGTTCAGGCTGCCTTGAAGAACCTAAAAATTGGTAGGTATTTTAGGTCTTATACATTTTCTTTTCTTTTTTGTCAGATGTAGTGCATCATCCTCCACATCCTTCTTGGTTGCTCTCATTATACATTTATTGTAGCTTTTAAGAGAGCACAAGTGTTTCAGCACTGAGTACATGGTACCCTGTACGCTGCAGGTAAGCATTTTATGGAATGTAACAATGGATGTCACAACAGTGCTTTAAGTACATGGGGGTGCCCTTGTACGTAAACCTGCTGCACCATTGATAAAACTAAAAGCACTTGCAGCATATAGTTAAGGCCAAGTCAAGAAAAATTATTAAGCCATTGAAAAGTAAAGCTCGCTCGTATTCTAGCACTATGGTAGAACTGCATAATGCTACTAGTTGCCTTTGATATTGCCATTTTGTGAAAACAAGAAGTCTTGTGCTGTCCTGAACAGGACGAGAACAAGAGCGGTACGTGAGGCTCTCTGCATATGCTCACAATAATTGGATATGTGCTTATGTGCTAGCTGCATACACATGACTTTCCATTCTTGTTGCATTTTGTGCATGTGCTCTGCGTAAAACGTAGTGTTTGTTTGCATGATTGCATGTGCAGTACTAAAACTTTCTGTTGACGTTTATGCATTGAATGATAGATATGTAATTGCTTATCATGCCAGCAATATAGATTTCACAAATATGAGCCAACTATTTTTGTTGTTAGTACTACAGGGGAATCTTGATGATACGAATCTCACGGGGTCACGAAAAATATTCCTATTAGCCGAAATTCGTATCATCGAAACACAATTAAAACTAGCGAAATTAAAGAGTCAGAGGTGAACTCACTCAGGCACACGTACGTAAAAAGCATTTACAGTATAGGCCACTTATAACGTAACCATTTATAGTGCAGAACTGGCCACAACGCGGCCTTTTCCGACTCCATGTATACACATACCGCTTACAGTGCAGCCGCGTGAGACAAAATACCAATTATAATGCGTCTTCCGCGGGAAAATCTCGCCGACAAAGGCTGTAGCGAGCACGCTTCTCAACGAGGTGCGCCCACCGATGGAAGAGGAGATCAACGAGGGTGATGCGGAGGAGGAGCATGAGATGTGCAGCATGAGTCCAAGGGCGATAAAATCGTCGCCGTGCGCCGTATGTGTGAGTGAAAGCGTGTGGAGGACGCGCGCCTTCACGGAGAGCGAACGCACAGCGGAGATCAAACGCCGCTTCCGTCGCTCGAGAGGCCGTGGGGGTATGGGAAGGAGGGGGGGGGGGGGGGGGGGGCGACGCTGTGCTGTGGCACTAAATGCGTATCTTGCAACCGGGCGCAAGGGTAACTGGCGACGCAATCTCCCATTCGAAAGGAGCAAAGCGGGAAGGCAGCGCGGGAGGGAGAAAGTGGGGGGGGGGGGGGGCTCCTACTCTGCCAACAAATGCGTTCTTGTACTTTGCGCCTGTGCCGGCTGTCGGTGTTGTCGTGCACACCGTATCTTGAAAGCGATCTCCACACGGCTCTGACCTTTGTATGCGCTGTGCTTACGCTGCTCAGTTTCCGTTCAAGCGATAGACCGCACGAACCTTCGCTTGCTGCGGCGGCCGCGCGTGGGGAAGCGCGGCCACCGCAGCGAGCAAAGAGACAAAAAGAAAAGCACAAAAGCAAGAAAAGCGCCACCGCGTCAAACTCTTCGCGCCCAGTCGCGGCTTCCGCGCTGTCCGGCGACGCGTCCGCGCCTCCGCACCAAAAGAGAAAGGGGAAACGCGAGTGACTGCGCGCTGTTCTCTTTTGCGGCCGTCGGTGGGGTCAACCGACGCGGGTCGAAAATCGATTCGTAACAACCGTTCTCTAGCACGTTGCAAAGTAATGGGGCTCGGCCGGGACCTCAGAAAAATTCGTATCATCCGGATATTCGTATTAGCCGTGATCGTATCATCGAGATTCCACTGTATACTGCTGTAGCAATCCAGCGCCGTCATCTAGCACAGCCGAAGTGGCCTCTCAAGCACTAGAGTAATTTGGCCACATGATCAAGTGAGCTTGTCACAGCCACTGTTGGTGTTATTCGAGAGATCTGTAGCAGTTAACTTCTTGTCATAATACTACATCCTAGACACATCCCCTTACTCCTGGAACCTCCAATACATTTTTCTCTTGGTTAAGAAATACTGTGCCAAGCATGATAATGAACTTGAATGAAATTGATCATAGAAATTTCTGGAACACAAAGTAATAAAGCTATTACATCTTAACTACCCTATTTACTAGAAAATAGGTCAAACACAAATATAAGTCAACCCCTATAGTATGTTGAACTCGCCGAGAAATAAAATAAATATAATTTGAATATAGGTCGTCCCATATCTTTTTCGAAAAACAAGACTTTCAATGTGACACAACTTTATTTACTGTAAGCTCAACTACTAAATCTCGCCAGTCGATGCTGCAAGCTGCATCCTTGTCGGAACTGCCAGAGAAGTCATCCTCATGGGATGCTCCGCAGGCATCTTCGGCACCTTAATCGACGCTGTTCTCTGTGTCATCGGTGTATTAGATGTGCAGAATTTCTTAAAACTAGTCTGGATTATCTCCAGAGTGGCTTTATGGCTGGTGCAATGGTTGAGGTCCCTTAGCTCAGTACTTTTGCTAGCTTTGTTCACGAATATAGTACGTTGAGATTCTTTGATCAAACATATAGGTCGACAGCTAATTTTGGGTAATATTTTTGAAAATAGAAAGGTCGACCTATATTCGGATAACTATGGTAGTTATAAGCTTTGAGACTGATGTTTTGCTTCACTCCACTACCATGTACAGGTGTTCACCATCTACAGGTAAACTGCAATATACCAAAGTCGGTAAAATCGGCAGTTTGCTTTGTTATGTTGAAATTTCGAAATGTCACTGATGTATTTTTCTTACATGGAAGGGGCTGCAAAGTTTTCGAAATTATCGGGCAGTCGGGAAAAGAGCAAACTTGAACGAGAAAAAAAAAATTATTTTGTTGAATTTTAAAGTCCGTGACAAAAGATACGGTTTCGTGCCATTTTGGCGATAGTATATTGAAATTGGTGGTACGAAGCGAAGCCAGCCCCACTTTCGTGTCCACTCCGCCCCCATGGCTGTGATAGTGTCGCCCGCAATGGGACGATGCTATCATGAAAAGAGCAAGCAGCAGGGAATGAATGTTTCGTCTGCCTCTCGCTTCAACACTTCTCCGAAACTCAAGGTTATGCAACCTCCAGCAATAAACGCGCAGGAAGACAGTGCACAATGCTATGCCATCTCAACCTGCCCAGTCTTTGCACATGAAGCAGATTACCTCTAAAGCAGGGTGCGTGGGCTGTGCATGCACTCAGCCATGCTGACAGCCATGTGCAGCCACGGCCACGCTAGAAAAGGAGACGCAGGTGAATCCCCCCCCCCCACTGTCAACACACTCAACCCACCCCCATTAAATTCTGTACTCAAAATATACCCACAGTGCATGCTTGGCTGACATCTTTTTTGTTGCTTAGTTTTTTTTGCAAGGAGGAAAATTCAGTGAAGTGTTTTGCTGTCTGCATTCCTTATTTCTTTTTCTTTCTTTATCAAGATGTATACATTGTTGTTTCCCCCCTACAATAATGCCCTGTGGGTGCTGTAGTTACTCAAATGAACACTATAAGCCCTTGCGCGCGCTGGATCGCGTTACCGTGAGCTTTCTCTCCTACCCCCTTTCCCCTTTGCTCATGTGGTAAAACGGCGCCCATCAAGCCACCATTCTTTTCGGCTCACTCTCGCAAGCTTTCATTCGCATCTAAAGCATGGGTGGTAGGGCCATTGTCAGGCAGTCTCTTCTGCCTTTAGCCGTACCTTCCCCTGACCTGTATTGTGTCGGAAACAATAAAATGAAATGAAATACAGCGTGGGTGTGATAGGATCTTATCGCACTTGGACTTTATGTGGAACATGACGCTGTTCTACTTCGGCAGTCACTCTCGTTCGCACTGCACGCCGTTTTAGAGGTGCGTTTGCAAGCCACCGCATGTAATTCAACCATTTAACCATCTGCATCCGTGGTAGTTTCCATTTATTGTCTCGGTATTTCTTTGCGGCTGCAGTGAAATTTCATGATATTGAAATCGTGCATAGACACACTTCGTTATATTGAAGTTTGTGATGTCAAGGTTGAACTGTATAAAACTGTGATATTTAGTTGGCTTGTTTATTAGTACCAGCATTTCTTACATAACCTTGCTTCAAGTGGTTTTCAGTATCAAGCTGAAATGCGGATTTCTTTGCTTTAGCTCGAAGATCACTGCAGCGAGCACCGCCTGAGAATAGACTCAAAGGGGCCAAGATTGTTCGTGGGTGCGTGAAGGCTATACATGAAGAAATTGATAGGCACTTGGATGTTGTTTCCCAGACACCATCACATATTCCGAGTAAGTGTGTCATGGGAGTGTCTCGTTTATTGAACAGTTCTTTTGTTGGATGGCATACTGAACAATCTTTTGAAAATTGTCATAGGTCACTTGTTGACTGGGCTTACCACACCGATGATTAGCAGATGTCCTCCAGCAGTCGAGAAGTCACTAGACCTCGAAATAACAGGTAAATAAATCTTAAACAACTATGCATTATCTCATGAAGCTGGCTTCTAAAAGGAAATTGGTAAAATTGCACAAGCTGCAAAAAGGCTTGACATGGTATTATTTTTCTGGACTTGTTATTGTGTAGGGTTGATTGGAGTTTTTAACTCAACTTAAAGTTCATTGTAAGCAATTTCAGAAATATATAACAATGACAGTTCCTTGAAAACTGCAGTGTAGTTGGCTGGCATATATGACTTCTGCATTTTTAGGGATAGTTGGGGATAGTCTGTAAAAATGTGCAATAAAGAAATGAAGTTGTATTCTTTACTTTTTTGCTTGGGGGCGCATCACAGCCTCATTTGCTTTTGTGCCATAAAATTCTATATAACTATTTAATAACTAACTAACGAACTAACTAGCTCGCTAACTTTTTTTTCTTGCAGCACTTTTGGATGCAATGGAGTCGCAAGCAAGTGAGAGTGCGAAGTCACCTGCCACAGAAGCTTTGTAGGACTCTGATTCTGTTGCATTTTTAGTTTATGCCATTGCAGGAAGCAAATAACTGGGAATATAATGCATCTCAAAATTTAAAGACTTCCTCACTATTAAAGCTAACTACAGTTGTCGGTGCTTTCAGTTGTGATACATCAGCACATTCTTATTTTGTGAGGAAAGGAATTAACATCATGTGCTAGTGTGGCCAGGCAAATCTCCCTAGATAAAGTCTTCACTGGGTAGTCACTGTATTTGCACAACCTCAAATGTAATGCAAGAGGGAAGGGGGTACTTTTTACAACCCAATTGGTGTCAAGGTTGGAGTGTACATATACCGAATATAGCATAAATAAGAGTGACGTGTAGACATGACTCTTCTGCATAAAATGCTGGCTCGTTCGTGCTTAAATTTCGCTCAGAGGTGCTATCTTGTAATGCATACAGTTTAATGCGATCGTGAAGTACATTACTTGCCTCTTTTATCCAGCATGAATCAGAAGCACCGGCTGTCTGTGATGATGCCAGACAAAAAGAAATGTTAATTTCACTGCAATGAAATGGCAGAGTCATCTCTCACAGTTGGGGCAAAGCACAGTGCATGCTGCATGTCGCTGTTAGAGTGGGGAGATGGCTCTACCGTGCCATTTTACCAGAGATGAGGCCACGAGAGTCCACATTGCGTATTGAAGCATGGGATCACTTTGCATCGGTGCTTTTTTTTTTTTTACCCTTTTCTGTGCTCCTGTGTCCCCTTCTGCACATATGCATCTGCTTTCTCCCTATGTCACTGGGAAGTTGGCTTTTATGCGAAGTTCAATCAAATTTCAGCTTGCTGAAACGAAAAATGTGTTATGTACAGAGCTTCCTTATGTAAAATAAAGTGTGTTCTGAAGTTGCAAGTATGGCAACAAGAAATTACTCACTGGCCATTTGTGACTTGAACACTCTATGTGCTTTGGTAACTGAATGATTTTGTCTGATTGGTGAGCGTTAAGATAAACTCAAGT
Source organism: Dermacentor silvarum (assembly GCF_013339745.2). Classification (NCBI taxonomy): domain Eukaryota; kingdom Metazoa; phylum Arthropoda; class Arachnida; order Ixodida; family Ixodidae; genus Dermacentor; species Dermacentor silvarum. Next base: position 28,011,743 of record NC_051154.1, read on the forward strand.
ATTTGGGTAATCTCTAAAGGATTGATTATAAATAGCAGCTTAGAGTATCACTCCTTAAAACCATGTATCAGCTTCCATTGCTCCTGGTGTGTATGTATGGGCGTGAAAAATTGGGGTAAATGGTTGTGGGAGCCTTGAAAGGCATGCACATTGTTTTGATAAGCAAGTTTGTTTTGTTTGTGCAGCATTGGATCTAATAATGGCCTTCTTTTTTTCCTTCTGTGCAGTCCTCTAAAGGGTAGCACTGGCACTACGTTTTCTGCTGAAGAATCCGGGCACACCATGTTATTGTAAGCTCATGCTGTTTTTTTTTGCTCTGTGGAAAATGTTCTTGAGCTCTCGGTACCTGCTTTCATTCAATCTCGACATTTTCTGCTTAAATATCTTAGCTCTTCAAGCCTTATCTGTAATCTATTAAAGACTGAAAATTTTTAGGTACATTGCTGCAATATTGGTTAGAAAATTTTTGTTTTATATATCTTTTTGAAGGCTAGTTTCAGAAGCTTTAAGTGTGTCATGCATTTAAAAAGCTGAAAATGTCTTTGAGTGTTTTATATATTCCTGTCTTGTAAACTGCTAGAACCCATAATTACAGTGCAGTAATGGGAAATGGTTTGGCAATATGGTGTGTGCGTGTGTGTGTGCATGCATAAGCGCATGTGCACGTGGGGTGCATGCATGCATGTGTGTGTAATTATGTATGTACTATATCAGTTGTAGTGTAAGTAAAGGCATATAAATATATAGGTAATGGAAAGACTGCTGCAGGGGGCATAATAACTGGAAAATATGCAAATAATAAATAAATATTGTGTGATAAGTGACACAAATACTGTTCAAAAGCAAAATAATACAGATGCTGTATTACTATACTTATCGTTGTGATATGACATGCTGTAGTGCCTGTGCGATAAATTGTCATTATGTACTGTCATGAGCAAAAGTAATGGCTGCAATTTAAGTGCGTGCTGAATTTTGCCACCGAGCACCTCGGCATTTTGGATTCACCTGATGTGAAGACCCACACGGTGCACATGCCCATCCTATATTACTTGCCAGCATGACCATTCGCTTGATCCTATGCTTTACCTGCCACTATCTAAGTTCTGCGCAAGCCGCCACTACCTGTTAAATGTGTTAGACATAGGTTTTTGTGGTGGGAGATATCAGTGCCAGCCTAAGTGCCGAGGTTCTAGGCGGTGCGATGCTGCAATTGGCACGCATTCATGAGGCTTCATTACTTTTTCTCACAACAGTAGATCTGCTCTTTACATGTGATGGGTGAGAATTGTAAAGTTTAATGTCAGTGTAAGTAAGTAGCAATCCATAGTTAGTTCTGATTTGCAGTGATTGAGGCCAAGCTGGTGACAACTAAGTGAAAAAAGTAACAAGTTCACATCCCAGTTTTATTGCAGGGGTGCGTGAAATCCTATTAGCAGTTTCAGTGTTATTACACTTATTTGACGTGTGATTGTGGACCTAACCCATAGAATGGTGAGCAATTTATCTGCACATTAAACAGAATCATACCTCCTCAAAAAAAGACTTGTGTGTGTAGCCATTGTGATATGGGCGTGTATAGTGTAGTATGTGAAGTGAGACTGCAAGCTGTGATCACAAAATATAATGTGTGGCACTGTATGAAGAAATTATATTACTAGGCAGTATTTTCATTGAAAATATACAATGTAGTTTTGTAGAATATGAGTGTGTTCTTATAATTTTCGCATTGATGTGCTATAGCTCTATAGTATCCTTCGATGCTTTATAGACTGCTTCTGAATTTTATACTGTGTAAAAATGTTCATACCATCAGCACATAATGTGCAGTCCTGATTTAAGTATCATAATATGTAAATCATCACTGACCATCAGAATAAAAAAGCCCAGCATAGATCCTTGAGAAATGCAAATGGCAGATTATCTCAAATTCATTATGATTAGCTACAATGTATTGCTGACGACCTGTTATGTAACTCTCTTTAGTATAACGGGGGTGCCTATGATACCATGGCAGAGCAACTTGTTATGCAGTAATGAGTTTTCTAATAAGTCGAAGACTTTGGTGCAGTCATTAAATATGCTCATTGTTGAGAATTTTGCTTTGTTGCAGTGAATTTTTCTGTGGAATTTTCTGTGGCGAAAAATAAGACACTTCCTTTTTATGTGATCACTTTGGCAGCTGTAGAGAAAATTATACAGTTAATTTTTTATTTAACGAAGCTGATGGAACCAAACCAACAATATTTAGTCAAATTGAGCACTTTGTTAAATGGAAAACACTTAAAACACTCACGCTAATAACATTAACTTTATTTAAGAGGGAAAACATTTTTTTTTTGCATGTGCACACACTGTAGACAGCGTGCCCGTTGAGTGCATCTTACATTTCTTTATTTAAGTGGCTACCCTTAACAGGTCAATGGCACCTGCCAGCTGACTTGAAACCTGGCATGCTTATATTTATCTAATATTTATCCATATTTTTCACCAAATGTTTGTTAAATTGGTTGAGCCGTTGAGTTCAATTCGTTGCTTCAATGTTTCAGTGCATTAGGATGTATGAAAATGCATTTGGGAATTGAAAGCAGTTTCTTAAATAGAAAAATCAAGGTATGACTGCATAAAAAAAAATTGCATTCAGGCATGGTAAAAACAGGTTTTCAAATGCCTTAAATAATGGAGGTTATAGTGCATGCAATTGAAAATATTTTACGTTTTATTCTTTATTATTATCCGCATTATTGTGGCAATTTTAAGAACTCTAGGACATTACTATTTTCATGCTAATGTTAATTATTTGTCATAGTGGTTCCTTAGTGGATAAAATTTATGATTAAGAGCTATGCCATGCATCCACTCTCCGTGCTTGTTTAGCATAGTTGTTGAACTTGTCAAGGCCTTCTTGCACTGGATAAGAGCTGCAGCAATGCCCAGATGTAAAATAGCTATAGCTGAATTGCTTGCAGAGCAGTAATGTTCCCTGTTAAGAGGAGATATATATGTACACGCAGAATAAATGCATTTTGTTGGCAGTCAGTGCTCGTCCTGTGTCATCTTTCTTGTCTGAGTTTTATTTCGTGCTGTTTGATAGCTATGAATCAGTACCAACTCGCTCACGTTTGTACCTTTTTGAAGGAGAGATAGTTTCGTGTCCTTACAGATGAGCACAAGTAGTTCAATGACCACTGAGAATCCATTTGTGACATGAGTATTAATAAGTATTGTACGGGCTTTAGTTAATCTCATGCCCAACTGAGGATGTGTTTTGTAATGAGAGTATATTTGAGGTGACCTTGTTTTTAATAAACGGGCTGTAATAGAATGGTGGTAGTGGGAATCTCAAAATATCTTGGAAGCGCAGGCTGTCCTGTTGAGGTGGGAAATGCCCAATTACTGGTACAGGACAGCTGAAGTGTGTCGAACTTGTTAGATATTATAGACTGTTCTTTGTTGTAATAATAGTGCCATAACAAATCACCAATACTTTATTCTGTACCAAACTTGTGTTTAGAGGTGGGCACTTTTTTTTTTCTTTTTGCAGGCATAAGCACACAGTGCGGCCACGAGTACCGAGAGCCCATGCGAGCATCAGTCACCAGTCAAACACATTCACAAAAACTGGCTGGCGTGAGGCACTCAGTCGCTCCCTCTGGTACTCTGATGTAAGCTTACCTCGACACCTATAAGCTCCTTTGTCACACTGAGTTTACGCTCTTTTTTCCATGTCAGTTTCTCTTGACCTGTTTCAGAGGAGCCTGTGTGTTGGGAATACAAGTTGCAAGAATTGGCTCCAGAACAACAGCACAATATATGCACTCATTCATGAAGCACAGCTGCTTGTCAAGGCCATCTTGGATGCTCAGGAAGAGGTTGGTACCTGCTGTTAACATTTTTACACTCATTCCACAATTTCCAGGTAAACTTGGTGAGGAACATCATAGGTTAGCACTCACTTGGTCACACAAGATTGCTACGATGCTCCTATGCAACTGAAGGCCAACCTTACTTGTTTCTTTTTCTTTACTGCTTCTCTCATGCCAGAATGTTGCACTTGGGATGTCATTGTGCGAAATTTAATCTATTGCAATATTTTTGCAGGCTTGGAGCCCCCTCTTTCTTATCACAGCCAAATATGTCAAAATTGCCAGCTGAATTTTTTTTTTAATGTTGCATTATTTATCTTTTTTTTTAATGTCCTGTATGTATAGCTAGCCTTTACTAGTTATTGCCAGCTCCTGTGATCTCACAGGGAGCTGGTGCACTAAGTCTAAGTTACTGTCGCTTCTCATGCTTCACTTTTACACCATTTACAGCATTACCAAACTTCTGCTTGTGGTAAGGGTGACAGGTATTTTTTTTATTTCAGAAATGTGATTCACCAAACATTTTTTATAGACTTGGTAACCCATGTCAAACTGATTTCTGTTATACAAGAGGTTGTTCTCAGCCAGTTTGCATTAGATCATGAACAGAAGCCTAAATTGTGCAAAAAAAAATTATGCAGTTCTTTTTCTTTTCACTTGGAACACTGTGGTAAACAGGAATTTGCTGAATAATAATGAGCTTGTTTCCATGTGCTCTTTTTTTTTGTTGACTGCCTACTTTGCCAGTGACTGGCATATCTGATACACTGTATGAAAAAAAATGCCAAGTTAAGCCCTAGTAACTCCACGACAAGGGGACAGTGTAGTTTTAGGTAGCTGATGGTTCATTCAACAAAAACTTGCCAAAACCGTGGCAGCTATAGCTTACTTCACAATATAACCTAGCAATATAGATATGCATAGAAGCCCTGGGTCATGTTACCATACTTTTCTTGGACTTCAAACAAGTGTTGAAACCATGGTTTGTTGTAGGTGTGCTGTCCTGACTCGCTCTCACGACTGGCTGATCTTAGCCACAAGTTGGCATCTGAAGTGGCCAGTGTGTGTTCCCATATAAAGGCTACCATGAACAGAACCAGGTGCGTAAACATGTTTCTTAGATTTCTTGCAAAGTATAATTATTTTAGATAAAAAAAATTGCTGCATGGCTTGTGCCAGGAAGGACACAGAGCTTGCTAAAAAAGGAAGAGGACACTGTGCAGCAATGCAGTTTATAAAAAGCTGTCTGTAAAATAAAATCAGCCTAAGCAAAGTTGGAAAATAAGTTGCCTTTCACTAGTAATTGATTTGAAAAACTGCTGTTTCTTGGAAGTGTATGTCTGCTTTGTTTTAGTGAGCTTTCACATTTGTGAACTGCCGTTTACTGCATCTGGGTGTACTGCTATGCAATTTTGTTGTCTGCACTGTTTTATTTTATTTTTGTGCAGTTTGCCCTAAAATTTATTTTCCATAGAAATATCAAGCTCCACACTTTGGTTTGTACATGTGTTTTGAGAGTTTCAATTACTGCTCAGGCTGTATGCCTATCCCTTAGTGACTAAGCCACAGTGTGATATTGGCTATTTCCTCTTTCAGGTTGCTTGTAGATGTGGAGAAAGCACAGAGTGACATTGAGTTCATTGCTCGTCAGATGCAGCTGTTTTTGGATCTTGGAAAGGATAAACCTGTGGTGAGTGCTGAAGTAAAATTATGTAATACAGTTGAGCCCATTTACATAGAGCCAAAATATTTCAAATTATCGACTACACCAAAAAGTTCAAATGTCTATTTCTGCTTCCTTCCTTTCTTCCACTGGCACATTCAGTATACTGAACAATGCATGACATACTGTAACCAGTCAGGTGCCCTTTCTCTCAGCCTATACTTCATTGCAGTAGCAATGCCCTGCATGGCTTCAACCAATTTTGTGTGCAGAGGATTCTTCCAAAGGTTCTCGCCACACTACAGCATATATGATAACTAGCCTTGTTGTTTATTTTCAGTTTGAAAGGAGCAGTATATACTATACAGTCAAACCTCATCAGAACGAAACATGCCATAACGAACAGATGAATATATCAAACTAATCGTAATTCCCTTTGAAATTTCACGTAAACACATACATTTAAATAAAATCTTGTAATGCAGCGAAGATTTCTTATAAATTTCTTGTACCTTGCTGTTAGCACTGTCAGGGGAATGGTGAGGAGCCCTCTCCTCATGATTTCTCGAAGTCCCTCCAAAAATGTCAGAGCACTGATGAACTTCTCAAAACCCTTGAGTGCTGTGACATTTTGACCATGTGTCAGAGTTGTTCCTCATATTTAAACAGTCTTTGAGCACAATGTTTAGTCTTCATAGATATGCTGTGTAATTGTAGTTTTTGCCATCAGCTGCTTGCAAGTGTGCAACACATGACAAGCAAATTTAGATGTCATAATGTTGAAGAGCCACATGATCTCAAATTTTATGTCTAAAAAAAAAAAAGTCTTGGTGGCCCATTTGCCACAGGAAAAAGTATGCCAGCTGTTCAAGATGTAGATCTAGCTTAGTACGGCCGCTATTTTGGAATGCTGCAGGGACATCAAAGAGAAAAATGATTTTAGCTGTGTTAGTAAATCACCCTTCCTTAATACCAAAAATGAAGGATGAGTGCCAACGCTGCCTTGAAATTCCTACACCAGCATGCCATGACGTCATGGATTTTGATGCCGTCTGCTCTGGTCTTGTCTCTCTCTTTGTCTCTCTCTCTCTCTCGGGCCTAGTCAAATTTTTAGCGGTAAAAATGGACTCCATTGTATTCGCAAAGAGCCAAAGACTGAACTTGGGAAGTTTCAATTACGTACTTTTACTGAACCACAATAACCGAAATGCTAAAAAATACTTTGAAATTCGGGTCGTCGCACTGACGTACCGGCTCTGGTGTTTCAGTGTGGAATCAATAAATGAAACTTTACCATCATTTCCTCTTTAATAATTAACCTACAGTAAAAGCTCGATGATACGATCATGGCTAATACGAATTTCCGGATGATACGAATTTTTCTGTGGTCCCGGCCGAGCCCCATTACTTGGCAACGTGCTAGAGAACGGTTGTTACGAATCGATTTTCAGCCTGCGTCGGTTGATACGAATAAACGCCGCCCCACCGACGGCCGCGAAAGAGAACAGCGCGCAGTCACGCGCTTTCTCTCCTTCTCTTTTGGTGCGGAGGCGGACAGCGCGGAATCCGCGACTGGGCGCGAAGAGTTTGAAGCGGTGGCGCTTCAAGAAATAAATGCTTTTTACGTACATGTGCCTGAGTGAGTTCACCTCTGACTCTTTAATTTAGCTACAGTCGAATCTCGTTAATTCGAACACGCTTATTTCGAACATACCGCGCACCGACAATGCTCTTAGCAGCGCGCCAAATTACGCGGCGGCGCCTCCGACCGGCATTGCTCCGACACCGCCGTAGAGCAAAAGCTCAGGAGAGACCCCTCAATGCCGCGCGCGAAGGAACGGGGAAAAAAAAAAGAACCAGCGGCGGAAATTTCCCCCTCTTTCAAATTGCAAGGTCGCCGTTTCTGCATCGTGCCGGAACAAGCGTGTACGTGCCCACTAGAGTGTTCTAGACAACCGTATTCTAGCACACACTAGTGCCGACGTCTCAGCCACGCGGATAAAATGGCAGTGAACCCTTCTCCTCTATTTTCTAGTCACATGTTGACCTTGCACGCTGCGGCAGCAGCGCAGAGGGAAGCAGCGGCGGAGGCACAGTCGGGCCAACGAAACTGCCACGCCCACAAACGCCCGCTTCCCGATAACGGCAGAAAACGAAACTTTAGGGGGCGGCTAAAATAAGCTGGCGCCAGCACGGCGGCGGGCGCGCACGGAGATGTAGAGAGATTATTGTTGGAAAGGGTGAAAGATTGGGTTAAAGTGCAGCGCGATAACTGTCTCTCAATAGAGGACACCTCAACCGCGCTGCACAGGGGGATGGGGAGTGAAAGGAAAGAGAAGGGAAAGAGGTCGCAGGCGCAGGAGCGGAAGCAGCAGCAGCATCATCTAAGGCGCCGCAGGCGCGTGGGGTTCACGTCGCATACTGTCGGAAATGAGAACAGGTCGTAAGGAAAAAAAAAAGAAAATAAAAAAAAAATAAAAAAAGTAACAACAACAACAACAATAAAAACAATAACAACAAACAAACAAACAGAGGAAGGGCGTAGCCGCCGAGAGACACCCGCCAGACCCCAACGCCAACACAGCACCCCGGGCGGCCCCGAAAGAGCCGCCGGGAGCCCACACGGGAGCCCACACGGGAGGCCAACAGGCGGTCGACCAAACCCACGTCGTCGGCAAAGTTCAGCAGTGCGCGGAAGAGTTTGCCGTGGCTCGATGTGTGCGCACGGAGTCGAAGGTGAGAGAGCTACGAGGGAGTTGAGAGGGAGGGCGAGGGGAGCCACCGAAGCGGCGGAGTTGACGCGGCCAAATCCGCTTCCCAGCCGCCCTCCTCCCTCACCTTCGACGGTCTCCGCGCGCACCCGTGTGCCCGCGCCGCCCGCTCGCTCCCTGAAGCTTCGTTTTCTGTCGTTATCGGGAAGCGACCGTTAGCAGGCGTGAGCAGTTTGTGGCCCGCGCTTGCTATGCGCTTGCGCGCCGCGATATTTCACGACTCGCACCGTTCGTGCTATGGTGCACGAATACTTCAAAAATGGTGCTTTTAATTCAAACAAATTTTCGGGCCCCTTCGAGTTCGAATTATCGAGATTCGACAGTAGTTTTAATTGTGTTTCGATGATACCAATTTCGGCTAATACGAATATTTTTCGTGACCCCGTGAGATTCGTATCATCGAGCTTTTACTGTATTATGAGAACTCAACGAAAGTGGAGTTCTTCAAGAATACTTTATTAATCTAAATTGATTCAGTGTTTCTCTTTAGCGCACCTTTATTACCTTTAATAGCACCACCTGATAATGATGTTAAAAGGCTGATCTGATGTTTGTGATTAGTCTAGGTTGATGTCTATAGCTAGCTAGCTTAGCACCATGGGGATTTTGTGCAAGTGTCCTGTGCTTGGCCTCTGAACCCTTGCTGTCATCTCCATCAGCATCTGAATCTGAGCCAATTGGTGCATTTCCATGAAAAAGCTGTCAACAAAATTCTAAACTCAGGACAAAACGATAAGACAAAGTCATATGTATTATGCTTACATTTTGTCTTCTGTTCTTCGATCCTGCTGACAATTTTTTCATGGTTATCTCCAATGTTCTTAGACTACATTAGGTTGAAATTGGTCTGAGAACATTGGTAATCTCTGGCTGTTGAGTTTCTCCATCATTTCAAGGTTATTTTAATGTTATGTTTACAGAAATGTAGGAGTTTCTTTACATTTTAGCTAATTTTGTGTTTGCTCGAAACTATTCTTGTGGTATTTAGGAATAATTGCCCAACGACATGGAGAGTGATTGTCTCCATCTTTATTATTATTTTTTTTTCTAGTAGCAACAAACCTTCATTGCATTGCCTGGTGTCATGTGGTCCAATGTTTGTTTAGTCTGTTTGGCAGGTTAACCAAATCGCACCTGATAAACGACCACCATTTGGTTAAGCTGTATGATCTTGGGTACCACTAAACAACCTAAACTGATGCCAAACTGTGCAACATGCATTGACATTCTAAAATATACCCTATGTAATTGGAGCTAAAGGTATGTTTTCAACTAAAGTGGAATTGTGCATTTCAGGCCAACATGACTGTTGCACCATTTGCCCAGAATTTCCTGCTTTTGGCATCTGAAATATTGAAGGCACTTCCTATTCTATGTGGTCATGTAAGTGCAAGTATACTTCACACTTTCCTGGGGAAGAATTATGATTTATCTGGTTAAACCACAGGCATCTCTCGTAAGCTCCTCGTTCTTTAACTGGTGAGAGGGGGAATTTTGTTTCACTTACTGTGGACAATGCATGTCCATAGATTTCCAGCTTCATTCTGAGCTCAGTGTACATAGGCAAGGTTTTGTTGTTGCTTGCTTACTAGGGATGTCTGGTCAGTTAAATAATGTTCAGTTAGTGAACAAATCAGTGCAACACAGGTAGTGTGAAAACATTTCTGGGTGTTGCTGAGGCAAAATATTTTGCACCAAGGAATAACAGCCATGCGTTTGTTCATGCATATGGCTTGTGCAAATCATGTCACCTATTTACACATTATGCAACAGAATCGGATGTTTATTTAAGCTTTGTGTATGCTTCTAAATGTACCATAGGCCACAGCACCACATATAGTACTTTCGGCCAGCGTCCCATAGAAAGTGTGCATGGTTCATTCTTGTAGTTTTGAAACAGAACTACATACCACATGCACCTCATTCAGCCACCTCATACCACAGTTAGAGTACACTTTGTGTTAAATGCTTGTCTCACTTTGCGGCCCTTCTGTTATTAGTATGCCAGGCGTGTGCTAGCCTTGTTTTTGATCTTGTGTCTTACACTTAGCCCGTTATTTGTTGCCTGACATTCGTGGGATTCCATGAAAGAGAATTGAATAGTCAAAAACATTGAATATTTGGATGAATAATGAGTAATGGAAAGGGGTTTGCATAAACTGGAGCTTCACTTGCCACATTTGGTCATTGCAGCATATTTTATAGAATCTGCTTTTTATCACAAACAGGTCTGCTTGCATTCTTAATTTGGAACATACTTTTCAGTCACGCGACGGCACTGCAGTTGACTCACCTGTCAAGGTCACCTTGCTACAAATTCATGAAAAGGTGTCCACAGATGCTGCAAGTAATGCAAGCAGCACTTCTGCATGAATTTTGTGAATATGTTGAATGTTAAATAATGCCTGTTGTTTAAAAGTGATTTGTACTGCTGAGAGCACAAACTGCTTCTAAGTTATGAACATGATCCCATCATGCTGCTTGTATTCATTGTTTGTGCCTTAATATATAGTGCCTTAAATGTGCGTAGCATGGAAGCATTCCTTACTGCTATACAGAAGCCACTAGATGTGTCTTCTTTTACCTGTATTTTGCAGAAACCCCCTAGTTTATGTAGAGGTGGCGTCATGGCCACAGTTGTTAGCCAGAAACAATGGCTTGAGTTGGGGCAATCTGCGACATATTTAATTCAGCAGCTTCTTTGCTTTTTACTTGTACAATTTGTGGTAATGTTACAGTGCTCTGGATTCTACATAGGCTTAATTTTCTTTGATTTATGCACTCTGGGTTGCCTATAAATTGCTGTGATTGCTGACCTATATGTATACTAATTCTTTTGAATGAATTGTTCCTTTAAATGACACTCTGTTGCTCTAGCTTTACATATGTTAGAGAAAGAACATCATTATCTTAAACTTTTCTTTTAATGTTGTAGCTGCAGAAGCTAGGGACCATAACTGTGCAAGGGACATTGAAGGCAAATATTTAGTTGAGCTGAAGTGATAGGCTAGTGCTCAAATGTGCCTAAAGCATCATGTTTTATTGAGGACATAGTTTTTGTATGCGAGATAATGACGTAAATATAGGGCAGGATTAGTGATATCACTGGGAAAATATCGTCTCAGAGCACATTACATGTGATGTTCTTATAACTGGCAAGTTGTAGTCAGTCACTGATAATAACAAAGCTAGCTATGTTAAATAATGAGAAAACATTGGCTTGTTCTTTACTCACACTAAAGCAGGAACAGATAAAGAAAAGGCTGGCACAAAAGGCATACGTGAAATACCAATCACAGTGCATTTCAGTATGAAAGAAAGCGAAGAACTCACTGATGCTATATCTTCACACCGCTTCTGTTTGTGCCATTTACGGAAGTATGGCGCTGTTTCTGTGCAGGCCTCTGACTTAATGCAGGCAGTAGATCCTGTTGGAGCATGACTCTGAGATTTCTAGTGCAGCTTAGGATACCCGCGTTTAAGTCGCCTCATTTGTTGCTGGCAATTTGAATTTTGGATAAATTGTATGGCCTTCTTCAGTTGTGATTTTCTCTGCTACTATATCATCTGTTGACATGAAGCAGTCATTGTAAAATTTCTAGAAGAGTAATGAGGCAGTCTGGATTAATTTAATGTTGGCCTTTAGTGTCCTTCTAAGGGATGGCAATATCACACTGGGGCAGTGTCTGTGTTGTATGGTGTGACTCAATTGTGGCCCATTGCTGAAATGTTTGAAATGTTGAAATGTTTAAGCTAGATTGTGATTCATATGTTGTGAGAGCTATGCGGTCATGAAAAGTGACTTGCTTAACATTCTGGTGGGCAGTTTGAAAACAAGTGTCATTGTAGTTATCTTTATACAGTTAGAATAGCAGGCGATGGATGGGTTTATGTATACACATGATCATAACCAAATTGCTTTCAGCTACTTTACTAGTTGCTAGCCTTCAGTTCCAGAAGGTCAGTTTGTGCCATGGGGATATTTGTTGCATAGTAATTTGAAACAGTGCAGACATGTGATAATAAGGTGCAATGCATGTTCACTACACTTTTACAGCTTTTGTTGGCACTTGGTCCTCACAATGTCACTTCTACATTCACTGCTGTTCTTAATTTCCATGTTCTTTATGCTCGTTTAATAATTTCTCTCTGGGGTATTGAAGAAAAGTGAGTGGCTGTGCATGGTAGTGGCTTTAAAGGAACGCTAAAGAGCAAGTCTGATGAAGTATTTTTCAATAGTGAATCTATTTTATTTGGTGAAAGAATGTTGGTTATTACATACCTGCCAACTTTTACAATTTCATTGTAAAAGGCTATATTTTTAGACCTTGTTCACGATTGTCGTATTCAAACCAATAATTTTATGATTTTATGCATCTAGTTAAAGCAAAACTGATTTCAGAAGAATACAAATACGGTTGCTGAGCGATTTTTTAGAACCTGATTTTTCTAACCTTTTGATTATTCGGACCCTCCCACAGCAGCAACATGAAGTTATAGAACCTTGGTTCCAATTGGTCCAGTTGGTTTCAATTGAAAATTGAATTGAATTGAAAGCTTGGTCCAGTTGGTTCCAATTGAAAATTGCTGTGGGTCTGATTGGTGTTACAACAGTCACAATTGTGCCTCCTACTTATGTACTCATATTCATGTTGGTAAATTGAGTTGGAGTGTATAAATACTAAGTGATCTTAATGGGACCTTAAATTCCACTTGGTCTTAATGGGGCTGTGGATGTAACAGTTGGTCTCAATTGAAAATTGCATGGATGGGTGATGTGAAACTACAAAATAGCTAATAAAAATAATAGCACAATTGAAATTCAGCTCCTCGGATAAGAGGTATTAGTTCTGTAGTTTGGTATGGCAAATGGAGCAAAGCATTTAGCATTTCTTTGAGTCACTAGATCTGCCTTAAAGCTTTGCCTATTTGTTTTGAAAGACTGGCACCACTCGGTGACCCGTGATTTGCTATTATGTATGGCACTCAAGTTTGATTACATTTAACGAAATGTTGAGCCTTTTTGAATTAGTGAATTAGAATTGTTGTTAAGTGTTCAAGCACGAGTAAGCTTCTCAATTTGAGTGCCAAGCTTTTGTTTTCTGCAATGCTGTAGAATCCAAAAGCTTGGCAGAAAAAAAAAAAAATTTTTTTAGTCCAATTGGTTAGTCTCAATAAGATATAATGGGGCTGACTGGTCCCAATTGTGTTTGAAAAATCAATTCGTCCAATCGAAAATTGCAATGTCTTTTTATTATTTTTATTTATTTATCTTCGTGTGTGTGTGCATGCTTGAATGCGTGACTGGGTCGCTTGCCGCATGACAACTGATGAAAGCAGTTCATGGGATGCTGCTATTAGCATGGTGCCATGTGACAAATTAGTTGTTGCCCAACAATGGGAATTCGATTATTGGTTAGTGGCTTGGGGGAGAGAGCACTTTAATGGCATTGAAAAGACTGCACATCAATGCTCTGTTGTTTTTGTGCACTTACGATGCCCAGGATATGAAAAGAGTCATTCGTACATACTTTCCTTCAGGACAGCTTCTCTTATCCTACATTTCTTACTCTCGAAATAAAAACTGCCTCATCAAACTGCAGCTCCAACTGATAGTCTGTGACACAATTTAGTGAAGAAGTGCACCCTCATGTGTCGCACCACATTCAGTTGCCTTAGGTATGATAAGTACAGGCTGTGTCAGAGGTACTACAGATGCAGTTGTATCGTTCACCAAATTGCAAGCTTCAGCTGAGCTGCACAGTGGAACTCCTGTGGCACTGCCGGGGATCGCCTCTCCCTTGGGAGCACAGTGGGAGTCAGTTAAAACGTGCATTACCCGCTGCTGTCACATCTCAGATTGATTGATCAGTCACTCAATCAGTCAATCAATAAATCAGTCAATCATCTCCATTGCCCAGAATTGAAAATTAGACAAATGTGTGTACAGCTTCCCACATTTTTAGCTATATTGTGCGAGAACACTATAATATGGTTGTAAGTCGTCCTGAAGGGAACATCGCATTAGACGACTCTTGCACACGAGAGTGCTTAGTGCACTTGAGAGTACTTCTGCCGGTCTTGCTGATGATCGCCGCTTAAAGGCGCTAAAATGACGTGTGATGGATGCTCGCACGATATAGCTAAAAATGCGGGAGGCTGTACATAGGCAGGATCAATGCTGTGCGACAGAATTGCATAAAAGTTCCAAACTTTAGCAAATTCTTGACCTTGTTTAATGTTACTGCAGAGGTCAGCAGGAAGTGAGAACTACATTTCAGCGCAGGTTACTGCAAAGCCAGCTCTAATGTTTTAGGCTTGCGCGGGCCTCAGAAAAAAAGATACCATTGCATACATGTTGTATATACTCACTGTTGTATGCTGACTGTTGCTGTGTGGTGTCATGTTGACTTGGTTCATGTCTCTTGGTTTGCAATGCTATGACATTGAGGCTTTCCAGTCAGCCATGCAGATGTCAGCTTGTTTCTTTACTGAGAGCAAAAAAGGACGCTAAGGTTGGCATGTGGCTACATATTGTAGTAAACTTATAATCCATTGAGTGTGACCGTACAATGCATGTTGTGATTCCATATGTGCCTTGTGCATTTTTAAAGTGCTGTGCATACTCGGCAAGGTGGCTATGGCATTGTGCTGCTGAGCACGAGGTCGCGGGTTCGATTCCCAGCCTCTGTAGCCACGTTCTGATAGGGGAGGAGTGCAAAAATGCTTGTGTACTGTGCTTTGGATGCATGTTGTAAGAATCCCAGGTGGTCAAAATTAAGCTAGATCCCTCCACTACAGCATTCCTCATAGCCCACTGTGCAGCTTCAGAACATAAACCCCACAGTTTAATTTCATTTTTAAAGTGGTGTGTATATGTATGTCTCTTGCAGCTGTAAGTACTATTATCTGATTTGCGAGCTAAAAGGATATACTCGTCAAAATAATTGCTTAGAGTGTTAGCTGCACCTGAGTTTATAGTGACCACGTTGTGTCACTTCCTTGAATGTGGAGCACTACTCTCTCTCACTTCCCACGCCCACTAAGGTGTCGTATTTGCTGCTAAGAGGCGGTGCTGCATGCAATATCTGGGAACGATTTGAACCCAAGAATGTGTTTCTTGTGCATGCTTAGCGTGCTTGAACCAGAATGGTAGAGCGAAAGACATTTAATATGTGGCTGTATAGTGTGTATATGTTTGCTTTTGTTTGTATACCCTCTGCTTGTACCTGTACATTCACTGCTTATTAACATTCTGCTTGTGGAGTGCAGATACATCTGAGGAAAAAGAATGGGCCTCACCTGCATCACTCAAGTCCATCCCTATTGCTTGTAATGGTGAATGCCAAAAGAACGATGCCACAGTGCAGGTGATAAGAGTTGTGTTGTGATTATGGAGTCGCCAAATCACTTGCATATTATTCCTTTTTCCTTCAGTCGAGCTTTGTTATAACAAAAATCGTACCAGACAAAAAATTTTTTATTGTATCGAGTATTCGTTATAAGCGTATATTCCTTACATGTTTATATATTGGCAAGAAACATTTTAGATTTACTTTGTGATATCCAATAATTTATTATATTTGTATTTGCTATATTTAGGTTCAACTGGTATTTTATATCATTTATTACTGCTAACATTGATATGGTTCCTTTAATTTCCGTCCATTAAATATATATGTTTTGATACTTTACTTTCTGTCCAGTGCCTTAACTCAGTGGTCTTTCTGCCTAGCCGGTTGTGTAAAGGAATAAGAATAAACCAGTATTTCTTACTTAAGTGTCCACATTTCTTGGTGGGCGGAGCCTGGGATCTCTTCTGGCACTTCCTTACAGTCATGACTGGACTGTCCATGAAAGGTGTCCACGATGTGAATCTTGATGTTTTTAAAAAAGGGCAGTTTTATAAAAAGTCAATTTATAGTCTTGTGAATTGGTCTTTAAATTGAATGACCTATTGGGCAAACTAAACTACACTTTCATGGTCACCATCTTGAAGCAATTTCAGTACACATTGAAGCGCATAATTTATGGAGGCACGAGAGTTGTGATGGCAACGGCACACTGATGTAATTAGCGCTTGCGAATGCTGCTTGATGAATCATTGTCTCCACACGTCAGGTGTAAAGTTTCTCACTTTACAGCTGCATTAAGCTACAGCCTTCTACGTTTTGCACCTGCTTTGTCTGGGGTTTGGCTTCTGACGTTCCTAAACCAGCTTGAGGAATTACATGCGATTTGAAGAAAGACTGAGTGTGACGCATCCTGATAATGCACAGATTTTTCTGGCACATCAAGCTGGCTTCTTTTTCTGGATTGCGTGAGATGGACGGACTGTCGCCCTTGAGGAGGCCTACATCCCACATGCTTCCAGGAATCTTGCTGTGGCCAGACATACTAACATAGATAAGATATGGAATGCCAATCTTCATTGGCTTAAGCATATTTGTGAACTTTAGCAAATTTTTCATAAATTTACAAATTTTGGCCCTTTTATGACTTAACGAATGTTACGCCAAGTTATACGAAAAATAAATTATCTCACGAAAATGTTTTAAAGGTGTTGAAAGAAGGGGTTGCACCAGAATGCAAAAAAGAGAAATGCATGCAAAAAAAATTCTGGTGGTACTTGCGCAGCCTTCTTGTGGCAGCGTGAGACACCATATACCAGAAGGCTACTTGGTTCGAGCAAGCTAGTAGTTCCTAAAGCAGGCAAAATCAGTAAAAGCAATGTTGCTGAAAAATTCACTATGATCTAAAAACAATGTTGCTTGTCACTCTCTGCTGTGCCAAGTTTCCTGCTGTTTCTATGCTGTCTAAAGGTAAATCAATGTTAAGTGCATATATATGCCACAAAAGGTGTGTGTTCAGGTCAAAGCTATAAAAAATGCATGCTAATCTCATTCCCCACTGCTGCAGGACTTTTACAAATTTTAAAGTTTATAGGTTGGCAGATATGCTTAAGTATATTTGTGAGCACACATGAACAGACAGTGAAAGTCCATGTTTCAAAGAGAAAATACAGCACAATGGCGGCGTGAAGGCCATCTTATGGACATCTGCACTACTGTTGCCAGTGGTCCCAGTGGTTTGAGGCAAATCGGTGAAGTTTTATAGCAGATCTTTAATGAAAAATCTAAATGCTTCTCTCCACTGATAACAAACTACAAATATCTGTTATTTGAGGACTAAAATGATAATTATGCTATAATTATAAAAGATTTTGTTGTTTCATGGCTTTACTTACACATATGACTTCCAATTGGGACCAATTGGTATTTAGTTCCAATTGAAATAGAAGTTCCAACAGAAATGTGCTTGTCCTTAATTAATCTGTTACTGTACTACAACGTAAAGCTTTATCTGTAGTAGTCCTAATTGACGGTGGTCCTAATACATAATTATATTAGTTCATCAGCAAGCACTATTGCCCCTGTGCAGGCACTAATACAAATTACCTATAGACTAATATGCACCCAATGCAAGTTCATATTGTGTTTGAACTTTCAATAGAGGAGGATTCCCAAAGCACTGCATCTTACTGAAACACCCTACTATCCCAAGCTCACTGAAAAATCTATAAGGACAAAGAATGGGATAGCACACTGTTGAGACACGAAATGAAACAAGGAAGAGAGCAAGGTTGACAAGCGGTGGGTCTTTAGAGTTACACAAGCTATCGCTGTCACTGCTTTGAGCGAAACTGTGAATTTTTCATGTGATATATACCAAGTTTTGTACTTGATATTTTTTAATAATATCACGCAAGTGTCGACTGCACACCGTGTCAGCGACCTTGTAGCGGTGAAGTGCACTCCTGCAGTGAAGAGCACAGCAGATTACATTCGAACTGGAAATCGCCTTGTGCTTTCACGCATACTGTCGCCGATCCCTCTGCCCGTCGCAGCAACAAGGCCGCTGACATGCCGTGCCATCGACGCTCGTGCGATATTAAAAAATAGCAAGGGTGCACTGGTTTGTGTAACCTTGTCTGAAGTCTCTTGTGTGTCATATGTCTAATTAGGCAAAAAAAAAAAAAAAAACAAATTCTACACCGAAATCTCTAAGGCAACAACCGTCATTCGCCGAGTACATGCTACACAGAGTCATAATACCGCGCCGCAGAAGGTTTCACCAAATCGCTTTGCATCTGCGCCTTGCGAAAGTTCGTCAACGTCATGGGTTCCAATAGTTACGGTTGGTCTCTCTTGCATGACGTAAGAGAAGGCATCCAGCACATCCAGCCTGAGATCGAACCAACAGTCTTGAGTTTTCCAATCGATCATTCTAACCACTACATCTCACGCGCCGTCATCGATCTCAATGTTGCCATGCCGTCGTCGTCATACCGCCTTTCGTCGTTCCATCGACGTCATTCCTTCTTCGTCATTTTATCGTTGTCACTGCGTCGGCATCATACACTCGTCGTCATGCGGCCATGCTCATGGGCGACCATGGAAAGTGAGTGCCACAACAAGGTGCGATGATACGGGAGTATGTCACCTCAGTAACCGAAGTCTCAGAGTCGCAATACAGTTAAATAAACCTGGATTCAGAAATATGGTGTGTCGCTACATTGCGTGAATGCTAATCGCATTGCCGTTGACATTAATCATGAGATAAGTTCTGCTGTAATTTTTTGATATTGTGAGAATAATGATTAAATTACTACGTTGGAGGGCTGTTGGCCCTCGGGGATTGAGGGGGGGGGGGGGGGTGGCAGTGAGCTTCTACAATGGAACCTCTGGAGGCGCAATTAAACCATTCTAACCCGTGCAATGGAAGTGCGGCCAACACCTGCATACATAATGAGCCGTACTTCGTACCCAAGCCTCCTCCTGCGCTGTGGCGGTGTATGTATGTATGCACGTGCGTGCAGCATAGCCAACATCCGTGCGCTGCCGCGGCTGGCTATGAAATACGGCTCATTATGTACTTCCGCATGTTAATTGTTCACTAAATATATTGAATTAAAGTCAATAATTTTTTGCTCATGCTTCCTCAAATGTTGTTAATGGCCTGTTTTGCCTGGTACTGCGCATAACGATAAAAATGGCCGAGCTTCTCTCTCTCTTTTCTTTTCCCAGCTTATCGCAGTTTCAGGCTGACTGCATGGTGTACTGCGGAAAGAGGTGGTTGAATCTATTGAAAATAAGAAAGGAGATTTGGGCCCTCTGGTCAGTGATGTCACAAGTCTTTCTGGACGAGATGGGCGTATTAGATGCGTGTACATAAAACCAGGGTCCTTCTATACTTCTTAAAACCAAACAGTGTGCTAAACTTGTTAGCCGTATACCAAAATACTTGAAGCACAATACAAAAATGTGTACTTTCTTAACTGGAACGTGTCTGGAATTTATCGATGGGGCCATTGGCAGCCAACCGCGCAAGTTAGAGGTGTAAAAATACTGTATAACTGTGCTTGTATCCAAATTACAATATATCTTTCTTCCCTTCACTCTAGATTTGTGCACGACATATACATACATGCACCATGAGTCCCAGCTAACGTTAGACAAGCTATTCAAAGAAAAAAAGAAAAAAAAAAACGATTATACAGTTAAACCTGCTTATAACGAACCTCCATATAACGAATTCCTGGATATAACGGAGTTTTTCTATTCCCCGCCATTACTCCATAGAAGCACATGTATTTGAGACCTCTACGTAACGAAGTGGCAGCAGGAGACCCCCTCGATATAACGAGGCGGTCTCCTGTCATTGTCATTGTCATTATTGCGCGAGCGGCAACCGGAAGCACCTTGTCCGCCGCGACGGAATACGAAGCGAGCGCACGTGTGCGTGCGTGTGCGAGGCGGGCCTGCATCCCTCGACCCGGCGATCTTGCCGCCGCGGGCGTGACCTTTCCCCCTCCCTTCATTCAAACCTGATCCTGCCGCTTGCTGCAGCTGGCCTAGCCCGCCAAGCCGGCACTCTCTCCTTTTCCAGCTGATGTTGCCGACGCGCTGGTTCACGCTGTGGCACATCAGACTCGATGAGCGCGGACACGCGCTGTCAAACGCTGGCGGCGTGTGGAAGCGCCGCTGGAGAAGCGAGCGAAGTGACCTTCGTGCTGTTGTCTATCGCTTCAACGCAAACTGAGCGCCGAGAACACACAGCACGCACAAAGCTACGAGCCGCCGACACACCTACACTGCTAGACTCTGCCCCAACGCAGATCGCTTTCAAGATACGGCCCGCGCAACCGCGCGCCGCCGCGCAGTACGCAGTTGATGCCAGAGTACAGTACAACGCCGCCCCTCTATCCCTCCTCCCTTGCTCGCTCGCTGGTGCCTCTAGCGCAACGGAAGAGGGCGCGCTTCCTCCCTGCTTTTCTTGCGCGCGCGAGATTAGACGCGGTCGTCGGCTCCCCTCGCACGTTTTCACTCGCACATACAGCATACGGCGCACGGCGACTGCGTTATCGCCCTTGGAGTTTCTATGAGCCAAAACCAATTTTAGGGCCACAACGCGTCATAGACACCATCTTTATGTAGCCAATACGGATCTCAAGGGCCATACGTTTTCTGGCGGAAACCGAAAATACGTCATAGTTGTCGCCCCCGGCACTTTGGGCGGCCAATGCCATCGTCAAGCCACTAAGCCAAGCGACATGAAAAGTCAAAATGGCCGCTCAGGCCGGCGCGGGGTGGCAGTTCGCAACGTATGATGCGGGAACGGTCCCACAGTTGCGACGCAACAGCGGGGTTACCAATGCATTGGGTTCTGTGGGAGCTGTGCCGGGACCGACCGAAAACGAACAGCCGGGAAAACGCAGCCCCCGGGAACGTAACAGCGGGGTTCTATGTAACACTATACGACGCTACAACGCCATCGTGATGCTCGCTCTTTGTTTCCGATGCCTCGCGCTTGTGCGAAATGACACGCGTCCACGCATCCGGTACCTGGTGTGACATTCCAAGGATGAGTGCTTCGACGAAAACGGAAAACGGGTGCGCGTTACAATCAAGGGCGCGTTAGAATCGAGTAAATACGGTAAGCGTTTCTTTTTCGAATTTTCGTGCCGAACCTGCATATAACGAAATCCTCTTTATAACGAAGTTTTTTGGGAATTTGTCAATTTCGTTATATCCAGGTTTAACTGTATGATCGCTATGCAAGATATGATTATAAGAACTACAATATTCGGTCGTCTGACCTCTGACGGCCAAACATCATAGGTCTTAAAACCGTATCTTGCACCATGTTTTAAATTCTTTTTTTCTTTTTTTTAACAGCTTGGTTAGCTGCGACATCCTATATATGTTACGCTTGGATAATGTTGAGCACAGATGGTAAAAGGTGCTTTAGTCTAAAGTAAGGAAACGCATATACGTATATGCATCGCTACGAAAGCCATGTAGCTCTTGCGTGCCGAAGTGGCCAATATTTACCCTGCAGTCGTTCTTCTAGCACTTATTGCTGCGTCTTAAATTACGAAAGTTTATAAGGACATAAGGGATCGTTATAAAGCCTCGCTATGCATATATACTATAGTTAAATAGAATAGTATTCTAGTTCACAATATTATATACCATACAACGACTCAATGGGATATCGAGCTCTCACGGACGCCTGTACATAATGACGTTTACTTAAATTTCTAAATTACGAAACTCGATCAGTTGATAAGGGCCCTTCCTTTTGTATTATTAGTGTGTCTTATTTCATGAGCTTGCTAACTTCTTTTACTTCACCAGATTGCTGTAGAATACCAAAAGGGTAACGGCCTTTAAAAAAATAATAATGTTGCCAACATTGGAAGAGTGAAAGTATAAAAAGTTGTACAGTCATCGATTTAGATGTAGGGCATCGAAAACGTGTGGTCATGCTAGAAGAAATCTGTTGATGACCGACCTACATTAGTTAGACAAATCATACCTCGTGCGGATAGAGGGCGAAAAATTATTCTGATCGAACATGTTGAAATCTATATACAAAACAAATTTTCGTGAAGCTGTTAACTAAATGTTACACGACTAAATTCAATGCGTACAATTGTCTTTACTTTCATTAAATGCAACATGTAATCTCACTCAAATGTTTATGCACCGCACAGCTCACAAAAGGCTTGCTGAAATGTAAACACTAGTTCATGCGGATACACACTATAAGACGTCTGCGCCCCGATGTCATGAGGGCGAAGGTGATGTGCATGATGCTTAATTGTTAAGGGAATAATTGTGAGGTGTATGCAACAGAGAGGAGTACGATACATATATACCTCTTGTGTTACAGCTTGCAAGATGGAGGAAGGTTCATGAAAGGAGAATAGTCATTCACCCGACTGTAGCAGCTAGGACGGATGTCACCCCACGGTGTACATGCTTTTGTCAACACTAATTTCGTACACTAAGCTCTTTTACTGAATTACTAGCAACAGTATGTAGCTTCTGGGTGTAGAATTAGCATTTCAATGAACGTTATATTTTCTGCTTACGTGAAAGATGGGAGAATAGGCCTGCAGATTTATTGCATAGCATATTCTATGCATGCGTAGAAAATTTTGCCATGTTTTTGTTTTACTTTGTTTATTTTGCACAAGATAGGAAAACGGTACTCAAACACTGGCACACAAAGCCTTGCTCGGACGGAAGAATGGAGCAGCAATATGCTCGCCAGTGATTCGGCTCGGGCTGTGCGAGAAGCACACGTTTGTCAAGGAACGTCCAAAGGTGAAATGTACATAGCACAAATGGTTTCCAGCAGAACGTACTGACACAGACAGAAAAGGACGATGACACTGTACATTCTGCTGGAAACCATTTGTGCTATGTGCAGCCAATGAGCTCAGGCAAACACTGTTGTGAAATGTGTGTCTGCTCTCTTGGGTCGTGGACTTGTCAGCTGGTCCAGAAGCGGCAGGTCTTGGCTGGACTCATGCGCGCCCCTGGATGGCAGCCAAAGGCTCTGCGGAAGGGCTCGTAGTTCTTCAGTGGTACATTGACCAGTTGGGCTGGGCCATGGCACTGTGCTGTGGCGAAGTTGATGAAGAACATCTGTTCCGTCGTAATGTTCTCAGCGTGCTTGAGCCGGTACTCGTGGTTCCGCGCGCCGCCCTCGCGCAGACGGCTTGAGTAGACGCTGTGCGCGGGTGCTAACGCCGCCGTGTGGTCCAGGAGAACGTGTCGTGTAGATGGTTCAGCGACAGGACTTTGCGAGTCGATGCACTTGCGGAGCGGCTCCAGCTTTCGTAAGCTTCGTTCACCCCACCACTGGGCTGCCTCCGCGGTCACTACATGCATCAGGCAAGCGGCCAGCTGCACGCCCAGTCTCGGCAGCCTCGCCAGCATGAGCGGTGCCGACTGGACGTTGGTGAGATTGGTAGCCAGCAATGGCACGTATACAGTGCGCCGCGTGTCGTCGAAGGCACACTGTGAGCTGTGTGGCGGTACGGGCCATGCTTTTCCATGTAGTCGGCGGCCGTGAGTGTGCTCCTTGAGCGCGACGTATGCCAATGGCCCATTGTCCATACTGGGATGCGGCAGGCTTGCGAACTCGGTGCGCACTTGCTTGGCGTCCGAG
This sequence comes from Dermacentor silvarum, assembly GCF_013339745.2. NCBI lineage: Eukaryota > Metazoa > Arthropoda > Arachnida > Ixodida > Ixodidae > Dermacentor > Dermacentor silvarum. The sequence goes on from NC_051154.1 coordinate 28,035,568, forward strand.
AACCAGCCAGGTACGAAAGCAAGCACGCGCAGGTTATGCAGCCGCTCAACGGCCTTTCGTCTTACGGTAGCTTCCATCCACGAGGCCGAGTTCACGTAGAGAACCAGATTGTTTCTGATGCTCTCAGTGACGTTGGCAGATTGCTTGAGTGCCGATCTCTTGTTACGATAGACGGCGTAAAGGAACAACTCCGGCAGTGCATCTTGCACTAGGCGCCAACAACCCTCCTCGCTAACACTAGCATCGGGAAGAAGCGGCGACATTTTCTCGGCTGCCAGCAAACCTTGGTAGTTGAGCACAATGTGAGGCGCCACGCTGTTTACCTCTTGCTTCAGCTGTGAAGCCAGTTGCTTGGAGAAAAGGACATCTCGCTGGTCCTCGCCAAGCCCGAGAAGAGAAATGAAGTGGCTGTAGGGACTAGCGTTAGAACTGGAGCGCTCGTTTGGCTTATGGTCCTGTAGGGAATCTAGCTTCCTGGCAAAGCTCAGCACTTCGGCGATACGTTCTTCAAGATCTTCGCTTGCTGGATGAAGCGCTTTGGCATATTTTGTGAAGTGAGCCTCCATCAGCTTGTCGTTAGACTCTGGCCAGATTTTTGTCTTGGCGAGTACTACTACTTTTGATCGCGGTTGCACAGACACGCTTAAAAGACTGCTCACTCCGATACGTCGCTCTAACGCTGCAGCAACTTCCCAGATGAGGTCGTGGCTGAGGTTGTGTGAGTTTTCGAAAGGCCAACCATCGAGTGATAGGAGGGTGAAGGCGGCATGTAGCTGATTCCAGTTGCGGCCGTCAACTTTCATGCAACGATCGTGGAGCTGTTTGAGTGGCATGATCTCCCCGTTTGGCGACTTTCGTTGCAGTTCGCTGGCTGCGTTGCGTTCAAGCACCTTCAAAGGTGCTGGTCCTGGTCTGTTGCAGACGAATGCATAAAAGTCGGAGCATGGTTCAACCGCCCAGCTCAGTTGACTTGTCAGATAGCGTCCCTCTCTCTGGCAATCGGTGTTTTTACATACATCAAGGTTGTTCATCGGCGCAGCACGCCGGTTGAGACCTACAAAGAGGGAGTTGCTGCCATTAGGAAGTGGCACGGCAACAGGTGCGTTCTGTGTAACGCGCTCACTAAGACTGTGCTCGTGCTTGCTGAACACTCCAATGGCTGCGAATATGCTGGCCAATGTGGCCATAGACACCAGGAAGTAGACGAGGAAGTCCCTTGGTATTCCCATTTGTAGCTGGGGAAACACCGGGTAAACCACGTGGCGACGGATTTTGCGTGGCGGACTCTGACGCCGCAGAGGTTCCAAGTTGTCGGGAAAGTCGATACGTTCCATGTAATGCTTAGTAATGGGCATCACTGGCACCAGACGGGACATTGGCGTGCCTCGAGGAGGGGGGGCTCTCTGAGGTGGTCTTGTGTTTGGAGAGTTGCTGCTAAAAGCACGGTACGACATGTGCTCAGTGCAAAGTGGCGTCATGTGGACGCGTCTGTCTGGCCTTTCTTCAAAGCTAGCCTCTAATTCTGCTTCTTCTGCAGCACGGGCCTTGCGCTGCCGATTGGCTTCTATGTGACTGCTACAGCGTGGTGGGTCTGGTGGCTCGACAGTTTCAATGAGGCTAATGCTTTCAGTGCACACTGTGTGCTTGCTCGGGCGTTCTCCTCTTGGCGAGCCCATTGGAGACATGGATGGGCCGGGCACGGTGCCCGAGCGGCCACGGCGCAGGCTGTTTCCTGACAAAGTGATGCGAATATGCATCGGCTCTTCATCCACATCGGCTTTTTGACTGGCCAAGGACTGACCGACTTCACTTCCGGCTCCCGTTGAGTCGCTTCCCAAGTTTCCCAGCTGGTTTCGCAACATCTGCTGATGTTGGTTCCATTCAGCAAGATTGCTCAAGTAGCGCTGGTATTCTCGAGAGTATTGTTTCCATGCATGACGAGCCACTTCCTCCATGGGCGCTGAACGTGTGTCAATCGGTGGTACTTCCGGTGGTCTCAACTGTGGGTCGAAGGGCAACAGGCTTTTCGAAATCACGTGTCGGTCGGAAGTCTTGTGATCTCTTAGCTTGTCCAGTGTGGGTTTTTCACGCCGTGTCCTGTCGGGTGACGGCGAAGGCGCTGGCTCTGGACATTCCAGGTTGATGTGCAGCCCAGCAGGACGTCGGCGTGACTGGATGTGGATGCTTGGTGGTTGAGCCTGATCCCAGGGGCGCTCGTAACTACGCGCGCGGTAGGCCGCCTCGCGCGAGTGCCCGCGGCTAATGCGGCCCGGCTCACGAGGACGTCTTGGTCCTCGCCTGTCATCATCATTAATGTGCTCTTCGTAAGGCACAAGAGCTCGAGAATTATTTGACCACGTTTGGTGGACGTGGCTATGTGACAGCTGGCGCCCAAGTTCACGACCGGACGAGGGGCGAGATTCTTTTCCTTGTGTGGGAGACTCCGAACCGTGATCGCTCTTGCGTTCTTGCTTTGACAACTGCTGGTGCGAATCGCTTTGTTGATCACCTTTAATGAGGTTTACGGCTTCAAATCGTCGTTCTTCCTTGAGAACATGCAAAGGTTCATAAGGAACTGGAATAGCCTTGGGTATCACGTCCTGTCCTAGACGCACGCTTGAAGGTCGCGCGCTGTTTGCGCTGGCAGTACTGTGTATAATGCGCACTGATGCTGGAACGTCAAACTTGGGAAAGTCTTGAATGATGTGCACGTTGCTCAGAGATTTGACGGGAACGATGGAAGGATCCATGACAGCTTCATGTCTGGGTTCATCTTTTCCAGCTGCACCTGCTGCTGCAGCCGCCGTCGCCGAAAGCGCTTCTTTTGGCGTTTGAACACACACTGCACTTGGTTCTTGTTTCATTGGTGGTGCATTTGGATCAATAAGACGCTCTTCATGGATTATGCGTATGGCTGGCTCAGCAACAGCTCCATGATTTGATTCAATGCTTCGTGGCATTGGCGTGGCGCGGGCCTCTTCCTGGACAATTCCGTGGATACGCTCTTGCTTCACCTGCACAGATCTAAATCGGTCATCGTTGGTCTCGTATAGCGCCGCCTCTTGCATGACCCGAACTTGCGCTGGTGCTTTCGCACCGCCGGTGTTGCTCACTGCTCGATCGTGTTCGTGGCCGTAGTAAAGCATTTCGTCCAAGCACTCTCTGCAGGGAGAAGTCTGTACCTCCGGTTGTGGCGAAGGCTCGGCCTTTGGCTCCTGGTCAAAGCAACTGCAGTCTTCTATGACCTGAAGGACTTGCTGCTGCTGACCTCCTTTGGTCTGCTCCAAGACCGTGATGATGTTGCTTTCTCTTGGTGGGCTGCAGACAACTGCGTCGAAGGCGGTTGCTGCAGCTCGCGTGCCTGCTGCCATCATTACCGCGTTACTGTGTCCGAAGTCTGCAGCCTTCCCAACGTTGCCGGCTCTGGCAGCGAGCAAGCCAGCAGCCTGGTCTGGGCCCAAGTTCACAATGGTGCCGTCAGCGTGGATCTTACAGTCGAGACGTGCGCCCACGTAAGAACCGCTGCTCTCCTTCGTGTACTCGTGCACTTCGGGTCTGCGGCAGTACTGCACCTTGCGCGACGACGTGAGGCCAGAAGTGCCATCGTAGTAGTGCTGATGGTAGCGTTGCGGGGAAGGCGAGACTGGTGACCACCGAACCTGGCCAAGTTCAGTAAATGGTTGATCGTCTTCCTCGGACACGCTCGCCATGACCTCGGTCTCGATGACGCGCACCGGCCGGTAGCGGCCGCCTTGCTTCACCTGTGGTATGGGGGTTAACTTGCGGACCTTGGCGCCGTTGCGCTGCTGGTTGCGGCGGCGGGCGGCGGTTGCGCATAGGGTGTCCGTGGGTCCTACGAGCGACACGCCCTCCATGTTTTCGTTCCAGGAGTCGTCGGCGGCCCCGCTGACTGTCTCGCTTGGCGCGTAGTACATTTGCTCGTGCTACTCGCCGGCGCACAACGTGCCAGGGCCAGCGTGACGTTTCCTGGTTCCCGGACGTCGCTGGTACTCCCGTACACGGAAGCTTCTTCGGATCTCCAGGTGCATCGGGCGCTAGAAAGGCCCGAACATGGCTTAGCTCCCGTGCAGGGACGTTTCCTTCGAGAACGCTTTCTCTTGTTGACACGCGAGCCCCGAAACGGCGCGCGCTGTGCGGCCTCCTCTTCCTCGGCTTCTGTTGCACTTCCCGCATCGTCGCCTCGTTCGGACATCGCGAATCAGCTGGCACGCATGGAATATGCCCTAGTTAGGTGGCATATTCGCTCTGCTAAACCAGCTGTTTCTTGATACCCGCGTAATCGCGTCATCTTACAACGAGCGGTGTCTATAGTCTGGCTGTCACCTTCTCTTGAAACGTAGTTAGACAAACGAATGCTAGCACATGTTCGGCAGTGATTACTCCTAGGTTTTCAGTATGTTAATTATATCGAGCACATATAACACGCAAATGACGTTCTTTTGGTAAGATAAAAAGAAAGAAAACGTTTTGGTCGCGGCCGGACTCGTAAAAAGGCTGATTGAAGTCCGAATTTGTCAAGTTTTTTGCAATTTTAGTGATAATTTGTGTTTTTTAAGTCATTCTTAGGCTACTTGGCGCACTTTCCGGGGGCAAACTATATCTATGTCTGTATGTTTAACTGTTTTCCCGCCTGCCTGGTAGTCCATGGTCGAATGGGTTGCGCATAGGGCTGCTGTGTTGAGGGACCAAAGGTTCGAAATCAACCATTGGACCAACTTGGGCCACTGAGTATGTGGCAATGTGTACATAATTGTGCCACTCTTCAACGAACCTCTTTCAGGCCCACATGGGTCGCTGTGACATGCGCGACTGGGTATGTACCGCTGCAGGAAGAAACTCTTTGACGCCCACTTGGAGCAGCTGGCTATGTGCCAGTAGGTGTGTGCCGCTCTTCAATTAACGTCTTTAATGCCAGCTTGGGTAACTAGGTATGTGCCGCTCTACAATGACGAAAAATTAACCGCCCATGTACCCCGTACAGATGGTAAACCAGCGAAGCTGAAATGTGCGGCCCCGGTATGAGCCACGCGTGGTTGCTTTCCTTCTTTGTTTCTCTCTTTTCTTTGTTTCCTTCCTTCCTTCCTTCCTTCCTACCTACCTTTCTTTCTTTCTTTCTTGTCCCTGGCTCATACCCGCACATCCAATGGGGGTATATGCGCCACACCTGATTATCGTTAATCGTGACGTAAGTGACGAGCATGTGACGTTATTTATGTCATAACCTATCAGTCATGTTAGTCATATATTCGTACCCTTCCATGCCACATTCGTACCCTTCCATGCCAATTTTGGTATATACCCAGTGAACAAGACGCGAGTTTTCGACGCCGAAAATTGTTCTACGCGTCGTTTTGTCCGCGAACGCGACCCGCCAGAACCTAGCCATATATACAGCTTCTCTGTAAAAAGCTCCCTTATTTTACCGATGCGCAGCGGAACACACGTCACGAGTTCCGCAAGAACAGCAACCCGACTCATTAGCAGGCTGTGCCACGAACGCACTGGGCGAATGCGGCGCTTTTCAATGAACGCCTTTCACGCCAGCGCCGCCATGAATACACTGAGTATGTGCCGCTCTTCGCTGAACCTCCCGAAAACCCTGGTCAATGAGTGTGCGACAACTGAGGCAACAATCCGCCTTTTTCATTTTCCGGTGCTGCCCTCTGCGGCACGCCGCCGGAATCGTTTAGGAAGGGTGCCGGGGCTTTCGCCGGTTGATTTGTGAACCTGCGCCCTTGTTGAGTGTGCATCAGTCGCGCGGACTTCTTGGCAGTGCAACCAGATGGCGCGGCGTGTCTAGAAAGAAGCGCGAGAGAGGAGTCCGGTTGCCGCATAACGCGTTTCTCAGCGTTCGCGAGCACCGGCGCGCCATGCATTTCGGAGGCCTAGTGTAGGCTTCACAGCGGCGGTGCTAGATGACGCCCAGTGTTTTTAGGGAAGCACGGAAGAGGAATGCCGCTGCAGTACACGCTTCATACATAACTCGTTTCGACGGTGGCAGTACGTTGTGTCGCTATTGCGTTGATTCAATGCTAAACGCATTTCCATCGACAGTCATAGTGAATAGGTACTGCCGCAATTTTTTTTTACTTTTTTTTTTTTTTTTTAGAGGAGAGCTGTCTTGTCAAGTGTACGAGAAAATGTGTTTAGTGCCTGCAGTACAAAAGATGCACATACAGAGAAAGTATAGTTCAAAAGGGGTTGTGGTGGAGTGAACACACTGCAGTGGGCCACGTTCTTGGGGGAAGGAAAACTGCGAATTTCTACGCTATTCAACGCTGATTCCATAGATATTCGGAAATTTATGCTCCATATTAATTTGGAATAATCCAGCCAGTTCTTGGCCAATCCCCCATCGTGGGTACAGACGTGTTAGGCAACAGCAACAAGCTCACCCGCTATCTCCTAACACGCTCAACGCCTTTATTTGCTGCAAGCTTGCCGCTGCAAGTGTTGAAGCTTGGTCGAGTTGGTTGCCATTCATTCCGATAGCATTCACAGCGCACGCAAGGTTATAGGAAATGAGAGGCAGTCGGAGAATGAAGTCTGGGATGCCAGCACTCTTTCATTTTCTGCATGTCCCTTATTTTCTGTTAGTTCTTGTGCACTATAAATGCCATCGCATCGATGCACAGCCGTCTTCGCAGTAGACGCAGGCACTATTGGTCGTCTTTCGGGCTACATCAGTGAACACGGCGGAGATGACTGTTAGAGAAATGAGGCAGATAGTGGCACATTACGTCTCACTTCTCCAATAAAAAATGCTTGCCAGCTTTCATATCCGACTTTTCGTGAACAGTACCTGATCAGAAACGCACTTGTAACGCTAAGCAGCTTCAGATACAAAGCGATCCGTTGTCTCGTGTCCATCAAAGTGTTACATAGGGCAGAAGTAGCTTGCTCTCACAAAAGGAGTCACCAGCATTCTTCTTTTTTTTTTTTTTTTTTCTTGATCTGGTGGACGCGTTGTTCTGAAGCGCTCTTGTTGCTTTATAGCTCTGTAACTCTGTGGCACAGTCGGGCAGATGACAATTTCCCCTTTCATGTTTCCATTATCGTGTGTTTTAAGACGGCGTGGCTTTTTCGTGCCGCTCTTAGTATTGAACGAGGGACCCGTAGCGCGGTCTCAAAATGTCAGTTATATGTTAATTCATTTCAACCTAAGACGAGTGTTCGTTTTTTGTCCTTCCACATCTTTCATCGCTCGCGTCTATTCATGATGGTTCCTGACATCGAATACCGCCAACAACTTGCACGGGGACTCAATATACGGCTCGTTCGAGCGAATCGGCGAATGAGATGGTTAAACAAGTTGGGCACAACCACGCATGATTTTCGAGGGCGGTGCGTGCGTTGCACAATGTCCACTACTACTGGGGCTAAAAAGAATGCTGGCAAAAGATTAAAAAAAAAAAAAAAAAAAACCGTCAGGGGAGAGGAAACTGCTTGCAGCTTGGGGGAAGTTGTTACCAGAGCCCTTTATACCTGAAAAACACGCATATTTCCTGGTGGTCTTGTGCTCCAGCCAAAGGCTCAAAAGCCAGCCCATTCGTTAATAATGTTTTTTCAAAGACAAACGCATCTGACACGATCGGACACTCGCTCCGGAAAGCAGAAAGTCTGAGTGCAGGAGGAACGTAACCTGTTTAAAATTGTCGAATTGTGCCGATGTGGCGTTGGGGCATACATACTGAAGTGGGAACTAATGGCGCAGAACGGGAGATGAAATGGCGATGTGGATAATTGTATGTGGGCTCTACATAACAATGAATGACGACTGTGCCTCCGGCCGCAAATTTATCATTTGAAGGAGACAGCACGGCTACCTTTCAAAGAGGCGTAACGCACTCAAGGTATACCAGTCGGGAAACAGCCTGGATGTTGGGGCCGACTCACCGTGTGCCAGGCGTCATTGTACGGCCGTTCTCTGCCAGCGGACACATTGTCGTCCTGAGGTGTCGCTCTCGCTTTGGCGTGTAGCAGTGAAGACAACGAGTAGTCGATAAATAAAGCTTTTATTCACATGTAGAGTTGGTCGGCCTGCAGCGCGGTGCAGCTTACAACGGGGAGTGTCTCAGAAGCGTCAACATCTATGTACAGGGCGTTCCCGAAGCGCAGATTGTTGATAATAATGGAAGGGTGATCTCTAGTTCGGGCCGCGGTGTAACAATAACAGAAGCTCCGACGGCGTAGCGGAGCGGTCGTATACGAGCTGGACGAATGATAAAACTTCACTTTTCGACGTCTGGCGCAGCAGCTCCGAGATTTTTTTTTTTTTTTTTACTATTATCCAATGTTTTTTTTTTTCTGCTTTTTGAGACAGCAGTTAACTTCTTAGAACCCTACACGGGTAAGGCATGGCTCGCGATCTGAGCGGCCGTAAGCTGCGTGTTATGTTATACGTCTCTAATACCGTGTAGGTTTAATTCCGCGTATCTATAGTTCCAGCGGCCGTCTGTCCAGCAGAAGCGCCTCGTCTGCAAAAGCAGACAGCAGTTATGGCGCCAAGACGATTAAGTACACAAACAGTCGAATAATAAAATGGCCGCTGACAAACCTTCAGCTCACAATCGCCAATTGAATAGCGAAAAAAGCGCTCCTGCTTCCTATCTAGCGCAGGCTGCCGCCACACGATTTCTGGTTCTTACACAGCGGCTCGAACATAACGCGGAGATAAAGAGCGCACATGTATAATATGTACACGCCGTTGGCGCACTAGGTGCGCTTGCGGACGACATATATAGGTACATATAAATGTGACTTCAACAAACAACCGGTTGATGATTACAACGAGGCATCGCTTATACAATTCATGCACTCGGAAAGCCGTGACACGGTATAAATGCTTTAATTTTGTACATACCAAGCGAAACTCTCCCTCAGTTGCGCAGATGAGTCCATACGCACGTCAGTAAGCGCATGTTTCTGGTGCATGGGACTCGTCAAAGCGCATCAAGCAAAGCTGGCCTGGACATTCGTGAATGGATACGTTTGATGTGCACGTATGCGTGCACCAAACGCCGCCCGCCAAAGAAACGCGCACTTTCTGTGTGGGTAAGCGCGTCGCCTGCACATGACAAGCCTCGCTCTTGTCCGTTCGTCAGTGTTAAGCTAACATCACTTTACATAACACAATGTCTTTGCGTTCTGCGCCCTGACGTCATACAAGTGGACGTACTGACAGCCCGTAAAATCGAATGGGCAAAACCAGAGATATGCGGTGGCGCTCGTCAAGGTGTATGATTTCATAAGGCCAGGCTTGGAAATGAAAACGTAGCTCAGCGTTAATGTGATGCTCTGGCTTCAAGCGCGCGGGCCTTGCGCAGCTGTGCTAAGTGCAGTGTTTGAGCATTCCAGCGGTTAGGAAGAAGTTCGCATGAGAATGGGGGCTTTTCTGCCCAAATATCTTATATTCTTGCGTGTTGAGCAAAAAAAAAAAAAAAAAAAGTTTCGCGACAGGGAAGTTTTGCGCTCAGTCTTGCCTCCTCCACATCACATTCTATTACATTCGCAATTCGCAGTGATTGTCCGCAATTCTCAATCCCGTGTGTCGTGTCACGACACACGGGATTGCGAATTGCGAATTTGATCGCTAATTGCGGGATTGTGAATTCCGGGCCATTACTGAAAAAGAATGAACGTCCCACGACCAATACGTGGCGCAGTTTCTAGTGAGAGAATTAGATTACAATGACTGTGATCGCTTCCACAATTCGTTTGCGCCAACTTTTTCAATCGATAAATGGGGAAACGAAAAGCAAAAAAAAAAAAAAAAAAAGGTCATTTCCTTGCGTGCTTTGTTTTTTGTTCGCGAGTCGCAGCGACAAAATGCTTCTTGTTGGTCCATTTTTTTTTTTTTTGTGACAGTTCAGATTAAACTAAAGAAGGAAGGAAAATTGATGGTTATCTGGTGCTTCAAGGAATACAAAGCATAACAGCGATATGTTATGGCCGCAGGTTTCGGGCACCGTGGACATCTTTAGCCAGTTCGCATGTTGACCGTGCTCAGGGACCGTCATCGTAGTGAGGATGAAATGCGGGTGCTTTTTGGTTTGCCGACGGAGATATCGACGTACATTCAATCTTGGTAAGTACAGCATTTTCAAACCGTCTTTCCTCAGGTGGGGGGCAAAAAAAGCTCCAAACAAAAGTTCCAGCTTGTTTACACACCTTTTGACCGAGGACATGTGTGGGAGGTGACACGTGTACCTTCGATAAGTAAAAAGAAAATTCTTCGTTAAATGTGACCTGACGTATGCGAAATGCACTTGGAGTTCACTGAAGTATGCAGTCACTGATCGCAAGCCCGTTTTTTGTGCGATCTTATCTGTGTGCCTGGTGCGCACGAGCAGAGAAAATTGTGCCACTTACTGCGTTCAGCGCATTACAGCAAATGAGAAATCAGCACCAAGTGCCATCACCGACTGAGAGGCGGCTCACCATTTGCAAATACCGCTTGGAAACTCTCAATCTATTGAGCTAACATCTACGCTTACTCCGTGAGCGGCGGGCCAAAAGTATAGCTGCATGCTTATTGCTGCGTTTTAGGCGATTAGCCACGTGCGGCATAATTGGCACTATAGTGCTGCCGACAGAATGAAGTACGTGCGCACGAGTAGCCTGCTAATGCTCACGTGGTGCCAAAAATAAGAAAGGCTGCGACAGGCAAAAGTTCACCGGACGACGTGATTGACAGAATTTTATCGATTATCAAGCACCCCTTCATTCTACAGGCATCACCATCCAATCCCATGCAAACCTGGCAGAAAATAAATATATACGCGCGACAATTTAAGGTTGGCTTCGTATGTAGGCACCTTCCCCCACATTTGTGATCACAGGCACGAAAAAAAAAAAAAGTAAACAAAGGCTTGCATTGAGTAAAAACGGTATCTCTCGAACTATAATTTGCAGTTGCCTTCGAACAACAGTCAAACGCAAGCACTGCGCACTGTGCCACGGCGACTAGTGTAACAGCACTCGGGCAGTTGACCGACGACTCGAATGCCGCCTCGCTGCAGCCTAAAGTTCGGGCATCTCACTGAATTCCAACGGGGACCGTAAATGGATCGCGATTCGCGTGAACATGCATCGGAAAGCTGAACGCGCCGTTACTTCGCGACCGAAAGTGTGGATTAACGGAAACTTTCGACATCGCGCAGTGCGCAAAAACTTCCGACGCTCCCAACATTTAGCGCCTGTGAACACGTGGGAACACGTCGGGGTGACATCGTGCGTACGCGTGCGTCTGCATCAGAAAAAGAAAAAAAAAAATGTTGTTCTTAATGCGACTTTTCTGGATAAGGACGCTCGTCGGCAGATGCCGTCGCTTTAATACCTGATTACACCGCGAGGCGCCCTAACGAAAGCTCGCTTTAAGCCCTGAACACAACGCGTTATAAAATGGTGCCGCGCTCCGGAGCGGAATGAAGTGCTTCTCGGAAAGTAGGCATTCATCGATCTGAGTGCAACATTTGATCGCGCACCGTCACGAATAAGTGCAACATAGACGGCGTAATGCGAGACGTCGTGATGTGAGAAATTTTTTTCCCACAATTTAGTAGCTATAGTCTTTCATTGCCGTTTCCTATGATAATTGGTATTGGGTCCTTAATTATTCACGTTTTGTGCTCTTTTCCTTTGGGTCTTTATTGCGATGGCGTAAATGCCACAGATTGCTCTCTTCCTTGACACTTTTTTTTTCTAGTGCGTTCAGTTGGAAGAACAGTTGGTGAACCACGTTTTTTAAACTTTTCTGGTGAAACGCCCTGACCAGGTAATTAGAAAGGCTACATGTGCATGGTTTTAACCACGGTAAGACAAGTGCGTGCCCAAATCGGCATTCCACTCGTAAAATAAAGTGGCGAGGCGAATCACGACGGGAAACAGTACAACTTGAAAAGGAATACCCGCAGAAAAATAAAACAAGTATAGTCTTGAGCAATTTCGCTGTCAGGCACCGGCTTTAGCGGAGAACAAGCAGACGCTGTATTTCAATGTACGTAGCTTAGCCTACCCGCTTGTGCTTAACATGAACAACGCCTGCCTTTATAACTCGCTAAACACTTTGTCGCATGGCTTGCTGCCGGCCTAACGCAAAAATAAATAGGAGTATGCTATACTGTTCAGTCGAGTGAACTTTCTATGCCATCAATATCTAAAAAAAAAAAAAAAAGCCTACGCCGATATCGCGTGGGGTACATTTTCGTTGGGACAAATATCTATCACAGACACTGCGTTCGTAGACTCTGGCGAACTGAACAACAACGAACAAGAGAGACACCCGTAAAGCCGTTACTATTCAACATGATACTCGCGCGAGCTTTGCTCAAACGTAGCCGCTGTCGTATAGAGTCCGATTGATGATCAATCTTTCGAGTTTTACATAAACCTCACTCACTGTGGTTCTGCACACGGCCTTAGCGAAGCCGTCTTTGAAAGGAACTCGACTGCGTTCGCTTGGGATATGCTTTCCAGAGTAGCCCTTAGGCAGGGACGGTTGTCGTAATGTGATTATGTCAGTATTAAGGTACAGAAATGTGCCACGGTGACCCAGAAGGACGAGCACAGCGTGTTCTTTGCGAGTGTGCAAGCTTGCCCTGGTTTGCGCATTCGGGACAGTCAGCTACATTACGGCTGCTGCTTACTCCGTCCTCCAGTGGCCCACGGAATGCGCAGCGTAGCTTCAAGTGTTATGCGTTGTGCAGACGGAAGTGCGGTTTCACTTTGGGAAAGCGCGCATGAGCGCTGGAATTACCGTTCGGGCCTGTGTCGCCACTGTTACAACGCCTCAAATTGACTTTAAAGGCGGCTAGAGGAGTTACGGGACACCTTGATGGAATTTCCGGGGCACCTGCTGCAGCGTGATAGAACTCGGAGAATCAGCCAGCTAAGCGACGGCCAAGCGCCGTAGCTTCGTTAAGCATCGCACGAGTGTGATAGGGTTTCCACTTACGAACACGCATGCGGAGTGGCACTGCCTTCACATATAATGCAGTAAGTGCGTTTAAGAAGGGCACTGTACTGCACTGGTTTCTTTAGGCGAATGAATGAGCAATAATAAGCGATTGAGGCTGGCTCGCGGTGTTTACTTGCGTGAGGCGTCGCAAATGCGCAACAAATCTACCAACGTGACACTGTACAGTTCGTTCTGAGTCACCGTAGCTCCACCAAGTTAGCCATTCTGGCCTGTTTTGTGTGGCACTCAACATCACTTTGCGCTTCCGCCGGCGCGTTGGCTAACATGCATCTAATGCAACACTGTACAGACATGACAGACTTGGCTTACACGCACATATGTGGATGCAGTGATGCAGTTTATGTACACAGACGAGTATACCTGCGACACTTTGTATACACGCTAGGAAATAAATAGAATAAATAGAAACACGAACACCTGCTCGAACAAACGCAATTGAAGCATATAAAGATGAGAGTGCATGTACTCAGAACAGATTACACAGCGAGACTGGTTTACGCAAAGGGGCATGTGGCTCGCATCTAAAGGAAACCAGTGAAGGAGGTATCGCGAGATGAACCGCTTACCACAGGCGTCCAGGCGGACGCACGTTTGCAGGAAGACGTTCACCAAGAGCAGTAGCGTAGCTCGAACCCGTAAGCATGTATAGCTGCTTTATTACCGCTCCACATGGAAAGCGCACTACCTTCAACGGTTATCTCTGTCCGTAAAACTAGCATTTCTCAAGTAGCCCCAAGGGCGGTGCTGCCTCATTCAACTTTTACGAGCACGCTTAAAACGTCTTCTCTCTCTCTCTCTCTTTGTTGCGCACTTAATCCAGTTGTACTCGTCGCGTCAGATTTGCTGAAAAAGCAGTTCCTGCGAACAGTAGCAGTTCCTCTTCAAATTCCGTGAGGTGAAGGCTATCGTGAAGAATGTCTAATGAAACGACCCAAACAGAAGCCTCTGAAGGTCTCCGTCAAGGCTTGTGATTAATAAGAGCTGGATTTTATGTAGCGATGCGACACCTTTGCCACTGCTGCGGTCAAAGCCCTTCCTGCACGCGGGACACAAAATAACCACGCCATCGTGCCTGATTCACTTTCATTTCCAAACATACTCCGCAAGAAGCGTGCAGCAAATGGCGAACACACGTACGCTTTGCGCCACAGCTTTCGATTGGCATGTAGCTTGTGATGGCGGCCGCAGTAAGCGTCGTGGGGACGAGCGCAGTTTTTTAAGTAATAGTTTGCTCAGTTGCACGACTTACCATACTGTCGTCAGCTGACTGGGCGTGGTTAGAGGAAATTGAGCTCGGTAACCTTAATTATAGCGCGCGCCACCTGCCGCGCTGTCTTGTCAGGCCATTTCGGCGCGGCGTTATACTACAGGATGCAACAATCCATTCCCGAAAACCAGATGCTACTCCGAAACGTGCGACTTTACGATTTGAAGTCTTAACGCCGCGCCTTTTTCTGGTGAACTCCAGGGCGTGGAAACGCAACCGTGCCGGAGTCAGAGCCACGTCATCGACCGTACATCACACACAAACCGAGAACCAACCGATCGCCGAGCAACAGCGGCATAACCGTGGTTTCCAGTGAACTAGCGCGAACTCTCGCCAACCATCTGGTGAGCGTGATTGCGAGCCTGATGACCTCCAAAAAGCGTCACTGGCCTCCGGATGGTAGTAAGAGGAGGCGGACTGAGCGCGCGGGTGTGTTTTGTGTGCCTTCCTTTCACCATGGTTGGTGGCGGGGCGCGGCCGGCGCCTTGGGCACCAGGTAGTCTTCGCTGTCCAGCTCTTCCTCGAGGGGCTCCGGCTCTTCCTGCGGCGGCGGAGGTGGCGGGTACGTGTCCACGAGCCGCTTGTAGATGTCGCTGAAGCTGAGGCGGTCGCGCGGCTCCGTCTTCCAGCAGCCTGCCATGATGGTACACACGTGCGCGGGACACTCCTCGGGCGGGCTCAGCAGGATGCCCTGCAGGATCAGCTTCACCACCTGCGAAAGTGTTCAGGTGCCTGCATTGATTCTATGCTCATTCGTAGCGCGTAATCAAAGAACGAGGCAGGAGGGAAACGACGTACACAAGCGCTAACTTCCAACTAAAGGTTTTATTGCTGATGAAGTGCTACTCATACATGAAAAGCAATGCGTATGAGCCACATTACAATCACGTGAAGGGTAAAAAAAGGACAAAAAAAAATCAACAAGGATCACCGCACGTACGTTATGGATAAGAAAAACTGCTAAAGTTCAAGTAACAAAGTTTCATGCCCGATAATATGTTCTGCTGTATTAGTTATACTTTTTGATATATTGTGTACTTCCTTGCTTATTTTCACTTACCAATGTATTACGATTCGCGCGTTCATTTGTATTCCTTGTACTTTTTAATTTCGCTGCGTCAAACCCACGTTTTGTATACATTTTTTTTTTGAACCGAGGGTCCCGTTGCGACCGTTGACTTTGGGACCCTCGTCTGCATCTGCATACTATATGTACCTGATCGTTGCTTGTTGGATGGATAATAAACCTAAAAATTTGAAAAAAGAATGTTCGTTAAACGGAAGCGCTGTTTTTCGAACTCCGGGTAAACGGAACTACAAATGTTACCGAAAACGAATCTGAGTGGCCACTCTCGGTGGCATAGCGATACGCATCACTGTTGGCGCCTTTCCTGCGTTTCCTTTTCGTGATTTCCCGCCATTTCTCCAGGACTAGGACAACTACCGAGGTGGCTTTTGCTGGCTTTTGAGGGTGCCATGGTCCGTGTGGCTTAACATAGTCGTGGCTAGCTGTGGTTTCTTTCTGCTGGACAGTGAGCTGCAAGTTTGACGTGTTTCAGACGGCGGCTCAGAAACGCCCGCACAATACGCTCACGCTGGTGACGAACGTCAAAGCTATCGATGACTTCGAGAGTGGTTGCTTCACTAACACGGCTATTTTCTTGTGGCATTTTTCTTTTTGTAATCAAGTTTTGCGCCGGTAGCTCCAGTCAGCGGCTGCGTCGAAGAAGCTTTGTAATCAGATCTGCTACAACTATTATGTGCTTTTGGCACGAGAGCATCTGGCTCTTTCAAAAGAGCACCTTGTGTACCCTTGAGCACAATCTCTCGGTGAATGGAACTCCTCATAAACCGAACTAATTACCCTGGTCCCTTGAGGTACGTGTAAAGATAGTGCACTGTTGTTTATTTGCATTAATTGAATATTACACATTCACGAGCTGTTACACCTAACGAATGATTAAAACATCGCAATGTCCCTAGGTACCATTGTAATGAGTTGTGATGTAACAGGCTTTCACATATGTAAATTAATCATACCATTGTTATGCTGGTGTGTGGTATGTGGAAAGCGATGTACTTATGTGTACAGAAATGCGCGAGTAAAAAAAAAAAAAGAAACAAAATATTAGCGAAGAATTTTTTTAGTATTATATTTCTCGCTCAAGTTGAAGCGCGTGGTACATAGTTGAAGGAAACAGGCCGTTCATGTCACACATGAATAAAGAATGAAATAACAAGAGGGAACGCAGCTTGAATAACAATATACGAACACTCTCTTTCTGTGCGAATATGAAAGCTGCAATATTATCAGGAATTGACTGATAAGTTGGTTCCTCATTACAGAAAAAAAGTAAAAAAAAAAATAGCGTTACCAGACGGGACGAAACACTAAAGAACACTAAGACACTGCGTAGTGTCTGTGTGCTCCTTCCTGATTCGTCCCATCTCGTAGTGCTGTTTCTTTTTACTGTAATCTAAAATATTTTGTAGGATGAGGAGCTTAAAATACAAGTTCGCGATTGAAGTAAAGCCAATTGGGTAAAATAAAGCGAGCGAAAGATGCTTAACCTAGTGAAGTTACACAACGGCCTTGCGTGTAAAGAAAATGATATTGGTTCTGCTTACGCATAGCGCCCTCAAAGAGCTGTGCTATTGACGCTGGTTGTTCTATTTTTATTTACCTTCGATGCATTCAGCGAAGCACTACTAATTATTTCGGTGGGCCGCTGTGCTAGGCACACGTAAAACCGATGCGAAACGAACGCAAATAGTTAAATCTACCTTCGACGGAACCAGGAAAATGTTACGAAGCTTCTACTTTCGTATGACTCTCAAGACTTCGTGCTGACGCAATAAACAAAAATGTGATTGACTAAGTGATTAAATTCAAATAAGGAAGAAAAAATGCATTTCGTTTAACTCAGTCGTCTCTTGAGCAGACCCAATTCCACAATGCAGCTGCGTGCAAAAAAAAAAAAAAAAAAAAAAAAAAAACAGACTTTGCAGCTCGGTGAGGTTTATTTCTAGCGCCTCATTAGCCTGAGCCTCTTGAAGCTGCAATGAGTGAATTGTGTATTTATTTTTTACGTATACGCTTAACTCTAGAGGCGCACTGTGCTGAAGCCTGTGTGGAAAGGACTGACACATCATTAGTCTCAATGCTGCCTCGTGCGCGTCTGTTTACCATGCGATCCACTGCCAGCTAATACCGACGATAGACGAAGCCAATTCTTGTAAAATTAAAGCTCACGGAAAGCTGTGTATTATTAGAATGCAGGCAGATTTCCTGCGACATACGGGAATCGAGAGAAAACGAAAGTCTGCGAGACGTTCTGACATATATTTTGCGTCATCGCTTCTTAATCGCACCAGAGTGAGCACTGTCTGAACTATGCACGAATGTAAATAAATTAACATCAGGTTTTAATGGCCCCGTGTCTCCGCGGTCGACAACATAAGAAATATTATCATGCTGAAACCAAACAACAGCCTTTCTGCTCAATGTTTCCTGGTCGTCGGGATGAACTAGGTGACACTGATTGTTCTTTTTTTTTTTAAGTCCTACAACTTTATATTATAAATATATACGGTTTTTTTTCATCCATTTCATTCCCATTAATTTATCATTTCTTTAATTCAATTAGTAAGTACAAGTAATTTCCCCTATGTTGTCCTCGGTGTCATTGTTTGTTATATATATTGTGTCATTGTTTGTATATATATGCGTTAGCTTGCGTATGAGGGTGCGTTCATTTACGTATATTTCGGCAATTTGCGTTAGTGCATACTACAGGTGTGTTTCAGTCCCTCTTTCTCTTTTCCGATTTTTTTTTTCAGCCATCATCCTTTTTGTTCACTTTCCAACGCATTTAGAGGGGGTAACTTGTTATATATTGGAGCAGGTCGGCGCGCGCATCCTCAACCGCGCATGCATATCGTTGTCGATATCGATGAACAGGCGACACACGATGAGGCTGTCACGCAGATGTCGAGCTTAGCGTCACGTCATAAATAAACAAGCGACGAAGGAAATAAAGCCTAGTCATCGGGGACCGAAGCTGGTTCCTCTTTGTTCTGAAATCCGTGCTTATGAAACTGCTGCGGCGATTTTGAAAAGGTTGCGTCGCGCCGGGAAGATTGGAACAGTTTCTTCGCGACGAAGGATGCCGTGTGCGCGCCGCGTTCGAGATGCTGATTATGACTGATAATAATAATGATAACTTTTGAGGTTTTATTCCCGTTAGTTCTTTTAAGAAACAAACTGCGCAGTGGGGGCTATGAGAGGTGCCATAATGGAGGGCTCCAGATAAGCATCACCTGCATAGAGATATTTAATGTTTACGTAAGTCTAGGTACGCGATTGTTCTTACATTCTATTACCATAGGAATGCGGTTGCCATGGCTGGAAACCGAACCCGCGACTTCGTGCTTAGGGCAATGACGAAAGGGTTACCTCACGCGAAAACACGCAAGGAATTTGCTTGTAGCACTTAGGTTGCAGTTAAGGGCGAAACACCCAGCAATATTGTTTTCATTTGTAGACACGAATTCGATTGTTGTTCTTTTCAAGCATCTTGACCGGTCGTAAGCGCAGGCAGCTCGAACTCTTCAGAAGTCTTTCCTTTTTTTCAGCTACAATATTGATGTCAGCTTCTCTGCGTTATGTATCATAGAGAGGCAAAGCACGCTTTACAGGAGGTATAAACCTGGAGGAGGGGTTCGACTGGTGAAGTCGTAAAAGGCGCTTTCCATATAGTATGTTTTACAGCAAAAGAAGTTCTTCCAGCCAATTAAGTTTGCAGCACAGAGTGTGTTGAGTCAAGCTTATGGAAATAGTGGTAT
This sequence comes from Dermacentor silvarum, assembly GCF_013339745.2. Lineage (NCBI taxonomy): Eukaryota > Metazoa > Arthropoda > Arachnida > Ixodida > Ixodidae > Dermacentor > Dermacentor silvarum. The sequence continues at coordinate 28,054,680 of NC_051154.1, forward strand.
AATCTACGGGGGTGGGACTATTACGGTACTGTCACCCGCCGCAGTTGCTCATTGGCAATGACTGCTGAGCATGAGGGCGATTCCGGACTGAGGCGGCTGATTCCAATGGGGTAACGGAGGGTTTGGGGGGGGGATTGCAGAAAATGGTTGTGTGTCGTTCCTTGAGTACCTGTATAGATCACCGGCTGGTCATAACTATCGGGAGCCCTGAACTTCGGCATTCCTATGCAACATCGGGACGTTAATTCCAACGATTTAATTATCGTGCTGTATGCAGTCATTTTGCGTAACTTATTTTACTTTTTTTCAGACTAATTAGTTATTCAAGGTTAGTTAGTGAAATTTTCACATCTTTAGTTGACATTTTGGTCTAGATGTTCGCGAGCAAATTTTAGAACTGATCCAACTATCAAAATCAGTTGCTTCCACCACGTCACTCTTTTCCGCATTGAACACAGAAGCAATGTCTGCAACACAATAAAAAAACGAAGAAACACACTTGATGACTGAATCGTGCGCCGCGCTGCAAACGCCGCGAAGACGATCGAGCCGGTCTTGCTGTCTTGCTCGACGGCTACCATCGAAGCAGGAGGAAGCCCACTCCCCCCCCCCCCCCCCTCCCCCCGCTATAGCAGCCGGTGACAGTACGTGATCGCTGCGCTCTCGCGGGTCGTTAACCGGTGTCACGAAGCAGCGCGATTTTGCCTTGCACCGTAACACTGAAACAGTGGCTGACATGAATGCACATGTCATCAGCGTAATAAATGGCCTGTCAGTCCAATGTGCCCCACGCCGGACAAACAATCATATTTGTGTGGTGTGTGTGTTTGTGTGTGTAAGTGTACGCGCTTCGGTGCGATGTGTGTGCGTTTGTACGTGTGTCTGTCGGTGTGCGCGTTGTGTTTTTGTGTGAGCGCGCGCGTGTGCGTGTCTGTGTTTTATTTTCAAATTTTTTAAGGGTATTATGGTGGCGGAGCATGAACTGGCCACCGCGTGGTAAATATTTTTGTTTTCGCGTGCTTTCTGTTTGATTGAAAAAAAAAAAACAGAACAAAACAAAACAAAAACAACAACAAAGAAAAAACACCCAATAACAAGAAGATACTATTTGAGTGGCGTGGTGCATACAATGAAATGCAGTATCTTTAATGAGTATCTACTACTTTCTCACAAAAACCGAGCAAAAAGTGAATATTCAAAAAAGTTGGTTAACTAAGCTCGATTAATTCCCAAATTAAATACAACGTCAATATAACACGAGCCGCTACCCTAGGTGACTGCAACCAATGCTGTAGTAGCCTTACTTCGTAGACTGTATCACTTTTTCAGAATTTGCCTCGATTACGCGGTACAAACTTTGTAAGACGTGGCTCTACACGGGGTGTTCGAACTAACGTTACTAAGTTTGACGTCCCCAACCAACTCACGGGCCACGACAGGCACCGTAGTGAGAGGCTCCTGATTAATTTCGACCACGGGGGGTTCTGCAACGTTCACCCAAAATGAGGTACATGGGCGTTTTTTGCATTCCCCCTTTTCGGAATACAATTGAACGTACGTATTACGCATGTGTCATGTGATCTACGTTAAAACGACGATGACATTTGTACTCCGGCGATGGAACGTTAAATGGACACTAAAGAGAAACACTAAATCAGTTTAGACTGACGAAGTATTCTTTCCAAACTATATTTGTTGTTAATTTCGCGGTAAGAGGTTGATTACTACAAAAAAATGAAGGTCAAAGTTGCATTTCTTTAATTTCGCACAGAGATCCCAGCGCCGGTATGTCAATGTGACCTCATGGATTTCAGAGCATTTTTTTTTTCGTATTTGGCACGTTGTGGCTCAGTTACAGTTCTTGAAGTTTGCCACGTTTAGTCTTTGGCTCCTTTAAACACAATGTAGTTGTTTTTTACAGATAACAAATTAACTACGCCGTAGCAGACGCCGCTAAAATCAATGACGTCATGGCTGGCTGGTGCGGGAAGGAGACGTTCGCCAGCCGTCTGTCGTGCTTGCGTCTCTTTTGGCTTATTAAGCCTCTTCTCAGGGTAATAGTGATTTTTATTTTGCTATTCTAGAAGGGTAATCTACAAGTACATCTGAAATAATTTTTCTACTTAGTGTCCCTTTGAAACCTGTTCGACCTGGCACGATCTCGAAGGCAGTACTATGTCGCACAGCTTCTGCGTAGCGTGAGCTTGTACGAGGAAAGGAGCGGGGAACGTAAGTCAATCCCCAGGATGGGGGTCTAACACAGCCTCTCAAAGCGGTAGTTTCCGCGAGGCAAGAATGCGAGAAACTGGCACACGAGACAGACGCGTCTCAAGGAGCTAGTTGGCATTGTCACGAGAGAGCCATGCATACGACCGTGGCCTAATGGGTAGAGCATCGGGATGCTGTGCTCGAGGTTCGATCTCACCGTAGGCCGCGCCCTCCTTTTGGATCCGCATAAAAGACATGCATCCGCATAGAAGGCGAGGCCTCGGGGGTTGTCGTCCGGCCGGTTGCGCGGCACTCGAGTTGCGCGAGTAAACGCTCTTGTTCGAATGGAGGACTCTGGTCTGTCTTTCTGCACGGCTGCGGATGGGTACAGCAAGCGAAACCCGCACGCTTCTCAAAACAACAAAAGCAGTTGTTTCCGACAGACGCCCTTTTGTGTAGCATTTTTTTCTCGGTATTCGAGGCAAAGGTCGAGTAATAAAATCAAGAAAAACGCGGAAGGCCAAGGTTGCGCGCTACAGCAGTGGTGAAACCCTGCAAATACGCCCAGAATGAGCTAGACGCAGTTCACGTTTAATATTTTGTTAAGATGTGACGGGAGTTTTACCGATTTGTACAGTGGCCGGTTTAGCTTCTCGGCTGGGGCCTGGTGCGCTAGACAGTTTCTGACAGCGGTAAGCAGTCGGTGAAATCCAAGCTACCAGGGACCGCGGCGCGCGCTCTCGATTTGCGCCGTCAGGCGAGACTGGTACGGGCGACTGTATAATGGTTCAATCGTGAAGGAGTACGTGGACTTTTAAATGGTCTCGTCACGGCCCTCGTTCCGAACGCTCTTTTTAGGTTCATGCTAGTTCCCAGAACTATTGAGAAGTTTATTTTTGAATTTTTAGTGGAATAAACATTATTGCTTACTGCAAGACTTCCGAAACACTTAGTCGTCATAGAAACTTTAACCCATTTGCCGACACTTACAGGTATTTATTTTCTTTCTTTAATTTTTTGTTGGCTTTAACTTCTGTTTGAGTAAAGAGCTTCACGAAAGATAGCTTACAGAAAACAATAGCGTCTGATGGACGTAGAAATTGGGCCGTCAAATGAATACTTAAGCAGTCAGGCTATTGGTCACCACTAGTTATTTTACAGAACGCGCACGACCATACTGGTCGCTTTTTCCCGTGGCTGCTGACAAGTTACAACGTGTTTCATTCGCGCAGAAGGGCATGGCTATTTTAAAACCTTAGTGCGCGTTATTTGAAACATTCTGTATAAGGCGTCCATGTATGCAACATGTAACTGTACAGTGCTGTACAGTTACATGTTGCATACATGGCCGCCTTAGACAGAAAAAAAAAAGAGTTGGAATTTTTAAAATGCGATTTGAGTAGGTCAAATATTGCTCAATATTTGACCTACTCAAATCGCAAATATTGGACCTACTCAAATCGCATTTTTAAAATTCCAACTCTTGTTTTTTTATTTTTTTTAGAAGAAGGTATTACATTGGATAACGAATTTGAGATTGAGCGTAAAAACACACAGTACGTTGACAAGTTGAAGACACACGTTTCAGATGAAAGAAAAAAAAAAAAATGTTATAAGGTGCCTGGTAGATAGACGAGGCGTTCCCATCGGTTGCTGAGTACAACAGGAAGAACTTCATATATAGCATTTTCACAGAGCTATCAAATTAGAAGCTCGCTGATGTCGCTTAATGTGCGGATTGTTGTATAATCATAGCGTTTTCTATCTTTCTTTCTTTTTTGCTTGACTCTAGTTATTATGTTTTTCGCGCAATGTTCTTTTTGAATTCTGAAGGGCTTCAGAGGCGTTGCAATCGTCAGGAGAAAGTAAAACAGAACAATGCATATTCGAAGTCCGTTCACGGTTTCTGAAAGCTACGTGGACTGCGTGCAAATTCCTTTGCGGGCGTTGCTCTTTCTTCCTTTTTTTGATTGCCGCACTTTGAGGCAGATATATGCTACTGGCTGTGAGCAGCGGACTTGTGAGAAAAACGCACGAAGTATTCACTACCTCAAAACTAAAAAGAAAGTCGGGTAAATACGTCCCTCTCTATAAAGTTAAAAAGAGGAGGCACCGCGCTTTTTACCAGTTTAGGCTTAGCCATGCAGAGCAGCGCGTGTCTGCTACGTGTGAGAAAGAGAAGGCGTCGTCCGACGATGCGCAGCTTTAATGTCATACCCGCAGGTGTATTGGACATTTTTGCGCCTCTAAATGAAATCCGCCAGTTATCAAAAAGTAAACCAAGCAAACGGAACGTGCCGATTGACTTTCATAGCCAGCGTGACGTACGACCAAATTTTATTTTTTGTGAATCCTTCTTTTCAAACATTTTATAACATTCGGCCTCTGCTGGGGAGCAGGTAGAAAAAAAAAAAAAAGAAAGAAAGCGTTCACAAGATATACTCAGATAGTTGTGCACTAAAAAAATAGGGAGAAGAGAAGGGGAGACTTGAGGAGCTGCCCAAGGAAAACGAGCACGGAAGTCCAGCAATGATTGCTCTCGTAAATTAATTCCTGTCGGCTGTCATCTCAGAAATGGTGGCAGTTTCTGCTGCCAGTACGCCAGACTTCTAGGTATTAGATTCGATGCTATTCGAGGGCTAATTCCGGGAAACATGCATCCCGCTCTTGCTTCGCTGCATCAAGTCGTCCTTACCGAGGTGCCCGTAAAATGTCACGTGGCATTGACCTGAGGAGGCTGTCAGTGCGCAAAATTGCCTCGTCGCACGAATGAGCGGAGTTGGCGGTGATTATTTGCTGAATGGCCACTCATTTGGTGTTTACTTTGCCCCGTGATTCAGAATTGTCGCATGACTTTAATTCCCATCGGAACCATCGAGCAGAAAGCTTTGACAGGCCTTCTTTTTTCCTTTTTTATTTATTTATTTAGAAATACTGTAGCCCTCACTTGAGGGCCATTACAGGAGAATTGTCAAAAAAACAAAAACAAAATAACATAAATATCATCACCGATAATACAACAACATAAAGCATTGTCAAACAAAAATTACAGAAAAAATGAACAAAGTGTACACGTGTAAGGACTCTTAGAAATGCAAGAAATAACACAAAGCATGATCAATTCTTAATTATCCCGTTGCCTGTAATACAAGTCTAGTTGAGTCTAAAACTCTTCAACATTGTGCTGTTACAGTGCAATCCGGAAGGCCATTCCATATGTTAATACATGAGGGAAAGAATGAGTATGGAAACCATCAAGGTGTGTTTTATAAGGCTGGATCGTGGTTTAAACGCGCACTGTGTTTTAGAGAGGGACGAATGTACGTTTCTTTGTTTATTTTTATTTGATTCCTGGTTACCTGGAAAAACAATTTCATTCGTTGTTTGTCTCGTCGTGTTTCCAGCAGTTCCAGGTCGCAGCATTTCAACATGTCTGTTACAGAATCGGTTCTCCGATAGCGCGAACAAACAAAACGCACAGCGGTTCACCATTACCAGTGATAACGTTGAGACATTGAAACTCGTCCGTTTTTACGGCAAATAAACGGTTGATGTGTCCGTTACACTGACTGGCTATTGCGGCAAGGTACGACTATGCGACTATGTATGAAAATTTCTGCTCAAGTTTTCTTCATGTATATAGCTTCAGTCATGTTATTCACCTTTTATTGTGCTCTTGTGTCTGAAGAATGAAGTCTGCTACGCTTGAATGCCTCATTTCCCGAGAGAAACGCGTAGGAGCTGTTACCAGCCATAATAAACATGCTTCAAATCTCCCTCCTCTCTCTCATTCTTTTTTGCTTTCTGATTGTCATTAAACAGTCAATTATGCTTCTGTTTTGTTTCGTGTTTGTAATTTTTATTTCGTTCAAGATGATATTCAAAGAACGCCGTTTGTCTTCTTTTGTGACAAGGGAAAGTCTCCTGGCAGTATGGCCTGATAACGCTTTTGGCGTATAGACAACATGCCACTGGATGAGCGTCAGCTGCATGCTGTAATTGCGCGGCGTACAAGTACACCTTCCTCGACAAAAGGTGTTTTGCTCTCAAGCAGGGACGCGTCACGACGGTAAGAGCTTAAAAAAAAAAAAAGAAATGGCAGACTTCAGCGACTATTTTATTGCCTTAGCTTAGTTACTGCGAAGAGCAACTATGAGACGTTTTCTTGCGGCATTTTTTCCTATCCTGCTCGTTTCTTTCGGGCGGTTGCACTTTCTGCCTGCCGTCTTCGAAGAGTTCGCATCCGCTCGCGGTCTGCACCTTTTATTGCGATAGCAATTATATGGACACTCAAAAGCAGATTTCTGCCGTCGGCGTCGCCGTCGCCGTCGCCGTCGCCGTGAGGTTCCGTATGACGTCATTTGGAGAAGAAATCGTCGCCGCGCGCCGAACGCTGTATGTGCGAGTGAAAGGGCGCGAGGGGCGCGTCTTTCACGGGGAGTGAACGCACGGCGGAGAACAAACGCGCGTTCTGCGCCGTGCTCGCTTAAGGGCTGCAAAAGTAGGCGTCTCTGTTCTCCTTCACAATCACCATGTATGTAGAGCAAACGCGCCTTCTTTCGACGAGCGAGAGGCCGTGGGGGAGGGGGAGGGAAGGGAGGCGACGTTTAGCTGCGGCACGCAGTGCCTATTTATATCAGAGGCTCCGGCAACAGTCACCAACGCCGCACGCATTTTGAGCGAACGCGGGCAAAACGCCGATGGTGTCTTCAACAGTTCTGCGTGTTGCCGATGTTGCTGCATGTCCAAGTTTATACAGCTGATAAAGCTAATATCATTACTCCGTATAGCTCTCTACAAGTTTGCTATCGCAATTGATGCTTCGCCTTTCAGGTGAAACTGCGACAACTTTTTTCAGGCTTCTGTGTTTCCGAGCTCGGTCAGTCGATGCGAGTTTAACAAGTCTTGTGTTTGAGCTGGTGGGTACTCTAGGATATTTGTAGGATTTTAGGCGTTGAAAGAAGCTCAGATATAAACTTCGACGAGGCGCAGCCGCGCTAAGTCCAAGCCAAAAGTCGGGGTTGATGCGTGCATCCATCTCACTTACGATGAAACCTCAGCAGCAATACATCGTCTTTACTAGGAGCCAATGCGTGCCTTATGCTCATTACCGCGAGAGCTGAGTGGCCTCATCTGTGAAGATGATTGCGGGTGCCTTCACGCAACGACATTTCATGCGTGACATTTAGCGCCCTTCTTTTACTGCGAAGTTGTAAAAGCGATCTCCACAACACTTTTCGTGCGGCGACGGCTGCGGCGTGTGGCGGCGTGGCCGGTAACGAATGTCAGTCAAAGAAGGGCCAGCGACGCAGCCTGCCTCGCCTGCCGCGAAGCGGATGTTTGAACAGGCCATGGGAACGCGCAGCCGGACGCCGGTGCTGGTAGAACCGGCACAGAATACACCAACAAGATTCGGTTAAGGCGGAGACTATAGAAGTTCTAAGCCGGATATGGTGAAGCGGTGGCAAAGTCTTGGGTAGATTTCGAGCAGTGGCAAAACAGACCACTAGATCTTCCGAAGCGTGTGAGATCTTCCTTACACAGCTTCGTTGTCTTTAATGCATGTTGCCTGGATTTGCATACATACGCGAAGTTTTTTTTTTTTTGTCTGCTGATTTGTCAGCGAAAAACGTCCAGAATGACAGTAATGTTGAACTGATTGCATCTGCGTCTTGTCTGAGTTCTTGTACTACAATTAAGATAATCTATTAAAGGACATGGTTGTCGAGGCTGCACACATGGCCGAATGAAGTTATTCGACACAACGCAATGTTAACTGCCTCCCGTGGATCATTCTGCGAGTCTAAGTTCGATGTTGCCCTGAAACATGAACGCGCGAAAGACAGTGAGAGGTTCGCTGAACAGGCAAACGTGACGCTGTCCACGTTAACATTAGCTAGCGTATGGTTCTTCCAACAGTCTCGTAGCTTGGAAAATGAAAATGGAATACTTGGATATGCCTATAGTCAGGCATACCCAAGTTTCAAGAGGAGCAAAATGTACGGCTCAATGCGCGACGAATAACGACTTGATTAGTCACATTTCCGGCGTCTTGTTCGATCGATTGATGGAGCGAAGGCCAGCCTGCAAGATGTGTAGGGAACTTAACCACAACCTGGCTCGTGAGCGCGTGGCACAGTACCATATCTATTGTATCACAATATCGCTATATCAACTGCTTGTGCGCTGCGTTCTGGAGACAGTCTTTGGCAGGCATGTACAGGATGACCGATTCAACGTTGTTGTTTCGTCGTTGGAAACCCTGGCCCCACTTTCGCTCACCACTGAGCAGCATCGGAGCGTACTCGCTGCAGATGCTAGGGCATGTAAAGAATGTACGAGTCGCATAGTGACTTCACGGCCGCGCATCTCATGACAGGGTGATGTTGCACGTACCTCCTCATTCGAGTGGCCGTAGTAGGGCTGCTTTCCGAAGGTGAAGATTTCCCACAGGACTACACCGTAGGACCAGACGTCGGACTCGAGGGTGAACTTGCCGTACATTATGCTCTCGGGGGCCATCCACCGCACTGGCAGCATGCGGGAACCACGTATCTGCGAGTCCGAAAGAGCAGCGCACTCAGTGTCCGTTGGTGGACCGCGCAGGCCGAGTGCGGCCACAACTTTGCCCGAGAGGCCATTTGTGGAGTTTCGCTCTCTAATTGCTGACTCATACTTATATGCGAGCGTAACAACCACTCATTTCCCCGGCACAGGGCGCGAACAACCGTAAGAGCTGCTCGCCTCGTTTTAGACGAGAGCACGCTCGCCGACTGAGGAGAGAAATCAATAAATAGAAAAAGGTAGGAGGCAACGGAAGTTGTTAATCCATTTTAAAAAAACGTTTGGACCCACTAACTGCGTTACGGTCGACTGCGTCTTGTCGGCTAATTTGGTGGAAAGGCAGTTCCCTCGAACAACGAAGAGTAACAGCACGAGTGTGGTCGCTGCTCATGGCACAGGAGCTACTCTTTTGCAAAAATCATGAAGCTAAACGCCCTATCTTCAGAACCAGATGCTCAAGGGACGAAAACTTGGGCAAAAGACGGCGAACCGTCTGCTACTGGCCTCAAGGAGGAAAAGTCCCTATAGAGGCTGGGACTTTCCGTTTTGGAAGCTCTTTCGGAGTGTGAGCTAGCGTCTACGTAGTACCCGCTGTTCGCGGTTCCTTAACACGCTACCGCCTTCGATTTCTTTAGCGTTTCTTCAATGGCTTCTCGTTTCGTTTGCCTACTTGTATTATGTCTGCGTGTCGAACTGTATCTGGGAGCAAAAGGCTCCGTCAGGCTGTATAGCCTTTTGCTTCGATTTCTGTTGATGTATATGAAGAAATCAATAAATAAAATGAGACTAACTCGTTTGTATTCTACGTCAGCCTTACCTTGCCTAGCCTGCTAGTGCTTGCTGGCGTAGAAAAAATACGGTTTAAAAATTAAACTTCCACTATTTAGTATCGACCAAACTCGGGTTCACGTTTGGAATTCTTCATGAATTAGTTGGTTCATTATTACGTGGACGCAGATAAGCAAACGCACATATGCGAAACATAAAAGGATACACAAGACGAGTTTCCAATCCATTACGTGTATTTTGGAAAAAAATTAAAATGATTTGATTTGATTTGAGTGCGACTATCAGCTGTATTATTAGGCGCTGAATGCTAATTTACCGCTGTTTTATTTTCTTAGATAAAAGAAATAAAAAGCCTATAGCCTGTGGCAGGTGGAACAACTCCGCCTTTTCAGGAAGTTTACTTGAAGAGGCAGATGTTACTTCCATGACAAATGTCAACTGCAGCTAATTAACTAACTTACACAATATATGTGTTAAAAACTTGCTTTAGAAAGCACGTTGTAACTGTGAAATTGAAGCCAAGTTGTCCATTTAATAGAAATACAGAGCAATCACACCAATTTTGAGGTGCCTTCCTCAAACTGCGAAGAAATGTACTGGATATCCACTTAGTTTTGCCTTGCACTGCTCCAGATAATTTTTTTCTTGTTTTCTTTCTTTCTTTTTTTCGTGTGCATTTTCGTGCGTAGTACGTTGACTGTGTCACTAACATCTGGGCCGCTCTTCCGCGATTCGGTAATGCCAGCCCATAGCATCTCAATACTTGGTGGGAAAATTCAGCCTTTGTATGATATATATTCACCTCTTTTTTTTTTGTTTTTACCATTCAGCCTATAGTTTACACAAATCATAGTGTTTGGTGATATCGCTTTAAACCGGAGGACACCTCTTGCAGAGCTAAAGTTAGGGCGATGGTGTTTTTGTTTCAGTTCTTCTGCGACACTTTCGCAAGAACAAGCGGGTAGGCATGGGCTATATACTGTACTGGAGTGTTGAAGCGTGCTACCTTGTAGTAGTCGCAGGTGTAGATGTCGCGGGACATGCCGAAGTCGGAGATCTTGACGCAGAGGTCATTGCCCACCAAGCAGTTCCTTGTGGCCAGGTCTCTGTGCACGAAGTGCTGGGACGACAGGTAGCACATACCGCTCGCGATCTGCGTCGCCAGCCATGGCAGGCTCGACTGCACAGAAAGCAAGCGCTAAGGTCAGGAAATACGCACGATGGTTCGGCACAGTGTGAGCACCAGTTGCTGCGAATGCTTTCATTCTTAAATGCGGTAGAACGTAAAGGAGTCATTGCGACAGCCTCGCGTGGCGAGAATTTAACTTCCACGAACATTTAGAAGGCGCGTCCGCGAGGAGAGAGACCAACCCATGCGGATGCTGCCGTTTCAGCGGATCAACGTTTCCTGATTCAGTATTGCTCAAGATAACACGCACGCAAAATGCGCATATAAGTTATGAAATCTCGACACTCAGATATATAGACGAATAGAAAGGTAGTAGAAGTGGCATTCCGGCGATTAATACGCAAACTGATTGATAAAGCGTAGAAAGGCTACACAGTGAAAATTTAACCATAAAATCGACCACAAACGTTAATTGTGTGTAGAATTCTTTGCGTCCACGCCCAAGGGATCACAGTATATTTCTTATTAAATAAGTCGAGAAATGAACGTAACCTAGAGTGTTGTCTTGCAGCACTGCTAAATTTCGCCATTTTGGCGAATTTCGCCATGTTGCGTTTCGAGCCAATCCGCTAGAGGCCGTAGCAGCCCTGTGGGCTGATGAGAGAAATAGAGACCGTGAGAGAAATAGAGACCGTGAATTGGATGCAAAGAATGGAAACGAAAAGGACAATGGAGATTTACAAGAATGAGAAGAAAGAAATTGGAAGGAAAAATCTGTACGATAACACAAAGGGCAGTGCCTTGCTATTTGAGGCTCGAGCCGGTTGCCTAAGGACGAAAACATATCGGAACAAATATTCGGAACTAGATGAGACATGTGTATGCTGCAGTAAAGATCCAGAGACCACTCAGCACATCCTAATGGAATGCGACGGGATCCACCCAGCGAGAACCGTAGGTAACGTGCAACTCCCAGAAGCGCTTGGGTTTAAAGTGGAAGGAAACATAAACAGATCAGCCGTAGAGATCAGCAAGAGACGATTAGAGTACTGGTGGAAAAAAAGCAGGGAAAAGATGGATACGACCTGATCTCTTAAAATCATAGGCAGCGGTACAAGCTAAATTTTTGAAAAAGGTATACAAAAATGCGAGATAAAGAACATGTGTAGTATACCTGATTAAATCAAGCAGGCTAGGTGACTATTCGTCGCCACCCCGTTTCAAAGGGGATGCCAATAAATCATCATCATCATCATCTGATCAGAACTGACTAGATGACAGATTCGGTAATATGGCGGGAATTGACAATGCCCAGAATAGCGATTCTGGATGCAGAATGACGTTGATAGCGGGCGTAGCGCGCGCTTTCGTCCATGATTCACGTGAGCGGTCGTTCGCCTGCGGCATATAATTGAACGAGCGCAGTGACCTTTCAGACGCCACAGAAACGAATTATGACACTGTTACGGTCGTTATCTGGACATCTTGCCCCAGCGTCGCCGCAGCAAGCTGTTCGCCGACCGACAGGATTGACGTCACTGCACTGTGATGACACAGGATGATCAATTTATCGATTGACTGATTGTTCGATCGCGCACGTTCAAGTTGGCGGCGCCGTCGAAAGACCCGATGAGCATATTTTCTGCTTCCCACTAATACGAGAAACACTTTGATAAAGCCGGCAGGGCCAGATTATTTGATTTACTTACGGGCCTCTACGACAGCTCGCTCCCATTCGCGTACGGAACTGTGAATGACGTGCCGCCTCGCAGCGGCAGAAATTGCGTGACGGCAAGTGCGCCCGAAGGAATCCTTCGCGAATTGCCTCGCTTCGGCGTCTGGCGGGCCATTTCCTTGTGTACTTTTTTTTTTCTAGTGCTTCCGAGTTTCGGCATCTGAAGCTCTCCAAAACTCGATCATGTGAGCTGCAAAAATATTTTTTTTCTTACTCCCTCCATGAAGGTATCCAGCATGCTTCGCAAACAAATTACTCGTGTTACTTGTTCCAACACTCCGCCACCGCGTTGTGCTGATAAGACTGTCCAGGGAACTCGCATCAGGTTTGCATGCGTAACGAGATATCGGACGCATGCGTGTCACGTGGAAGAAAATTACACGGAGCCTTCTGCAAGCGTCGCAATTTAAGGAACGGCGAATTCGCCCGTCGTGTTTTTACTCCTGTCCGATCGCGATCGGACAAGCGACGTGTTTGCCGGAGGCTTTCACGAAATGCTTTTGTTATTACTATATTTTTGCATCCGACACGGCACTCCAGAGATATTGCGCATCCGACGCAACGGAGGTGCTTGTCTTGGAAGTAAACTGTTCTTAACACCCGGGCCTGGTCCAATAATTACGGATACTATAGACGCTGTGCGCGGGCCTCTATAGGCTAACCGCCCGTACCACTGCAAGGCGTGGAATATAGGAACAGCGACCAACCAACCACGTCGGCTCCCTTTCCACAGAAAAAACCTGAAGGCTTTTTTCATATATATTTTAAATTCTAGGGTTTTACGTGCGAAAACGACGATTTGATTATGAGGCGCACCGTATTGGGGGACTCCGGATTAATTTAGGCCTCCTGGAATTATTTATCGTGTGCCCAGTGCATGGTACACCGGCGTTTTTGCATTTCGGACCCATTGAATTGCAGCCCCCGTGGAATTTGATCCCTCGACCTCGTTCTTAGCAGCGCAACGCCAGACATTAAGCAACCACGTCTGGTACGTGAAGGTTTGAGTTACAGCCGTTGGGAAATGCGTAATTAGGAGGGTGATAGGAAAAAAAGGGAGTTTAGTTTGTTTGGTCAGTTTGATAGGCGACATCAAATAAGAGCTACGTGTAGTACACGCATAGGTAATGGAGGTATGATGCGATGCTGCTGCCCTTCGAGTTGGGGTCAAGAAAACATTGCACGAGAAGGACATTGTCACGGTTGGATTTCGTTGGCTGATATGGAGTAAGCGGCAGGTAATTATTCGATGATGAGATTCTTGCCAGGTAAGCGGGGGTACACGCTTGACGACTTGCGAAACAGTGTCTGGGACCGTATTTTATTTATTATTTACTGATACTATTAGCCGTCTTGGCCGTTACAGGGTGGGTGCAGCTTTTCGGTGCTTAATAATTGACACAGTCAAAGTTGAATTTGGTTGCTAACTAACATTTGGCTGCTTTAAGTTATCGGAAGCCTGCAAACACTTTATTAGCATGCTTTATTGCCACCTGAGATATTGCGTTGAGACACGTGGTTTCACTTACGTCTCGCATTACAGGCCACGTAGTCAACATTCTATAGAATGGGTATGTCAGAATAATCCCATCATAACCTTGGAGTGCGCCATCTACGATACTCATCGATACACTGAACATCATGTCGTTCAATTCGGTGGTGACATTAAAACTGCCATTTTCGTGCCCAAACTTCTTAACACAAATATTCCATTTCATCGTTCATCTTTTCATTGTTCAGTAGCTATGGCCGCCGAATAACATTGTTCACTGGTGTCAAAATATGGGCCCGTATTTTGTCACGTCTCATTTCATTTTCACTAGCCGCAGTGGCTTAGCGGCTGTGGAGTTGCGATTCTGAGCTCGAGGTCGCGAGTTAAATCCCGGCCGCGGTGGCTGCATTTCGATGGGAGCGAAATGCAAGAACGCTCGTGTACCCAGATTTTAGGTGCACGTTAAAGAACCCCAGGTGGTCAGAATTAACCCGGAGACGCCCACTACGGCGTGCCTCATAATCAGATCGTGATTTTAGCTCGCAAGACCCAGGAATTTTGTTTTCTGTTTCCATTTATCTTATCACGCACCGCGCCGAGTACCCCTCCCCAGCGATAACGGCGGCGCAACAGCGCGCGATTTACATCCGAGCCAATGACGAAGGGCAGAAAGAATGGAAAATGGATGAAACGTTATACAATACGGCCCCTGGAATTGTTTACTGTGAACATAAAGACCTAGACAAAGTTTGTACCCTGCTTGAAAAAAAAAGTCACAGGCCTGCGTGGGACACGCAGCACAGCCCCAGCGTAAGCTGGTGGAGCTGCTCAAGAGTAGCTCGAATTTGGGCACCACGCACAACAGGGTCTTCGCAGCAGTCTGTTCGCCTCGTTTTGACGAGAACGATCTGAACTGTCCGCCTGGCGTCGACGGCGAGCTGCGACTTGTAATGCTCTCTCCACAGCAGTCTGCTGAGCCCGATCAAGCCTTAAAACTACAACTTTCATGACGGGCGCGTCGCCTTTGCAGGCACCTTAACTAGATGGCGCACATACTGGCGGAGGCTCGGCAGCGCGTTGATTGCGCGCCTCGTCTGAATCGCATATCGTGGTCTGCGCCTGCGGACGCTGCGTTTGCAGGCATCTTACCTAGATGGCGCCACCATACTGGCGGAGGCTCGAGTCGTCTCGCCCTGCGTTTGCCTTAGGGTATTTTCCGCGGCTCGATAGCAAGCGCTTGCGTGGCTCAGTGGTATAGTATCCGGTTCCCACGAAGCGGGCGCGGGTTCGATCCCAGCGGGAATCGGGTACTTTTTTCGCGTTTCCGGCGATAGTGGTTACGCGGCCGCCGGCGGTGGCATCATCGCGACCCGAAACGGCTATTGGAATGAGCCCATATAACAGCTTACGCTGTAAAATATTTCCTATCTAAAGTCTGCCCTGTAACATGTGTATACCTTATAGTGTGTGCGTGTGTAAAACATATGTATGTACATATGTACATACATATGTGTAAAGCATATGTAAACATATGCAGGAATAGCTGGATATTATTGACTGACCTTGCGTCTTTCTTGACACGTTGTAAACTTGGTCGATTAAACTAGCTTGATACGGGTCCCAAATAATGTTGAGCTACTCTAACATGCTTTATCACGCTAACATTTCATAACGATGACTTTCATTTTGCATTATTTTCGCTCTTCGTCATTGGCTCAGACCACGGTGTAAGATATATACTCTTTAGGTGGGGACACTTCTCGACTTGCTTGCGAGGCGAGATTACCAGTTAAAGTAGCAAAGGCGCGCGCCGATCGGCCCGGTGCCGGCAGCGGATACCTATCGGCGGTGCGATGGAACTTAAAGACAGAAAAGGTTTTATCTAATGTTGCTATTACAACCGGCGTTTCGCGGGAAATCTGAATTCCCTGACGGGCGCTCTTACTGCCACGGATTACTCGTCTCTATGTGGCATGCATGGCTCTGAGGCATGTGGCAGGTGCGGTCTCTCTGCTTATTTATGGGAAACACGCTGACATTAGAAGCTGGTTCTCGCGCTTCCTACCAACTTACTATTTGTTCGCGTGTAACGGACACGTGCTTGATCCGAAGCTTTTTCAAAATTTCGTGTTTTGCGGCTCTATTTCTTAAGAAGTTTGGCTTACGCGCGCTCGCTGACGGTACTCGGTGCTCTCGCATCGGCGATCTCGCTGCGGGGTCTCCGAGTGCACTAACAGGGAGGAGGACACGCCTGCTTTTGATTGGCAGCAAAGCAGAACTTTGAACGAGAGCGCGTGACTGTTCGTAAACGAGAAGCATATTGCTCCTCTGTTGCGAAGCAACCACTTGCGGTACCGGGACCAATTGCTGTGCGTACATCAATTAGGTACCGTTTCGTGTTGTCCCGAATTACATTTTTGTGGTTTGAATGGTTAATACATGGCGGAAAGTTCAGCACTGTGGGGAGAACAGTGGGGCGAACAACGTGCTGTGCAAGGTGGTCCAGCAAAGGTTGTGCGGGAGAAGACGGAAAAACGCAAGAAATTGCAGCTTCCGAAAGAACGCTTCCTTTTGGTACGTCAAGCAGGAGCTCTCCTCCTAGCTCTGAGAAGTATCTTTTCTTCAAAATCGTATCGTCTGGGAAATGTTTGCTGCAAACTACATCCTTTGTGCTGAGCATACGGTCCTTCCTAGGAATCGCTTGAGCCCAGGCTTTGAGGCGTTCTGGATCAGAAGAAACATCGAACAAAATTTATTTTTCTTTGCAGGTCTGGTAACCTGACTTGCAACCTCTAACGATGCATTTCCTGCCCATCGTCGCTTGCTGTGTAGTCCTGTTGTTTCGTCAGATTTTGCACATGGCTGCTCACCACTTAAAGTTCATTTTGCAGATGGCAATGTTCAATACATGTTGATTTCTTGGTCAGTGAACGCGGCTCAGCACGCAAGCAACTAACATAATGGGACGGAAGGTGAGCGAAGAACAGCTACAACGATTTTAAGAGCACAAAATCCGAATGCCTCTAAGCATTTCTTAAGCCGGATTCACACGACGGGTTAGACCACTTAATCAGAGACATGGCTGAGCTTCAACAAATCATGCCGCGAGCATTTCGTCAGCGGCTTCCTTTTGTGAGACGTGATTCGGCTGCACTGAGCCACGTGACGCTAGTCCGAAGACTAAACCGGCGATCCGTCCGGTGCTGTTCAAACTTTACGAGTTTGAACGCCGCTTCGCGCGTTTTGATTTGGCCTCGTCACGGTGGGCCTTACCGAGGCGCATATAGAACGCAGGTAAACGTTTGCGCGGACAAGGAGCGCGCGGATAACACAAGCAACCAGAGATCGCGCCGCCGTATCTGCTCCGTCGAGGCGATATGCCCTCCTCCCTCGCGCCCCTCACCACGGTGACCTACTTTTGCGCGACGCGCAACCATTTCGGATTTCCCGCGAATCGCCCGGTTGCTATACCAACGGTATATAAAACCTTTTCTGTCTTGAAGTTGCCTCGTACCGCCGATAGGTATCCGCTGCCGGCACCGGGCCGATTGGCGAGCGCTGTTGCTACTTTATCTGGTCGATCACGCCTCGCGAGTGTCCCCACCTAAAGATTACAGATCTTACACCGTGGCTGAGACGCCGCCGCGTCGCCGTTATAGCCGGGATCGGCCTTTTGCAGGGATCGTCGGGTGATACGAAAAGGATGATAAAAGATGAAGTAGATCGTTACGAAATAGGGCTATGCTTACCTTTTCTTTTTCTTTTTTTTTCTCTTTCTCTTTCCCACCTTTTGTTTCTCGTCGTGTACACGTGGAAAACGAACAACAGTGCATTTTAACCGCAAGTTTGGCGTTGCTTATTTCAAGACTGGTGCGAGTTACAAAATTCGTTCCTAGTGGAGATATGGCCTGAGAACTCACTGATTTCAATTCGTAAGTTGCAATGTGTGCCCTAAAGTAATTAGTTAACAAGTTTATTAGTGTAATCTTGTCGATCATGCATTTTCACTTCTTGTGCAACAGAATATCGGCCCCTTCTAGCAATCCAGCTCAATGAGGAAATTTGTGCTATATGTCACAGGGCGACCTTTACACGTTATGTTAAGTCTTAAGAAAGAAATAAAATAGAAAGAAAGAAAGATAACACCCGTTATAGCTTATGCTTCAGTTCAAGCGCGATGTGGTTGGCAGCGTGCAGCCGTTGGTGTTGCCTTCGTGCAAATGCGGTATCCGACCAGAACATGCCTCTTCGCCTCTTCATAAGTTTCTCAGGGAAATATTGCTAACCGCGCGATCTCTTCGGCTTGAATCAGCGAGAATAAATGGATGAACTGAGCAGTACGGAATTTCATGTAGTGTGCGCAACGAAAAATGAGGGCAAATAAAAAAGAAAAGGTAACGTCTCAGTATGGCTCAAGCCCAAACTTTGCTTTCGCCCGCGCTTGAGACAAACAGCTGGGGGCAAACTTTTCAACGACTGCATTCTGAGTTCCGTTTCAGATTTTGTGTGAATTCGTTCTTGCGGGCGTGACGTAAGAACTGCGCAACACCTGACACCAGTACGCCTGAAAGCGCCGATGAAATGAACATTGACTGGACAGATGTATGCAAAATTCCAGACAGCACGAAAAAAGATAGAAAGAAACAAAGCAGCTATAAATAAAAGTCAAATCACCGACTTCAAATGAAGTACCGAGAAAGGAGACTCTTTCGTTCCTGCATTCTGCCTGTCGAAGATTTTGCAATCCGCTTGGAGAAGTAAAGAGAAAAATCTGTGAATATATTCGGTCTTTCCTGTTGCGAATTCCGATATAGGTTTGCCGTATTGCATAATGTTTGATGTACATTGGTGAGCAAAAGTAACGGACCCCTGCTAGCACGTGCCGAAGAGCGTGCCAGTGCAATCTGGCGCCGCGTCGCTTAAGCTCGCGTGACGTCAATTCCGGTGCAACAAGTATTATAATAAGAATTATAGTAATTTCTGCGCTATGACATCTTAAGTTGAAACAGAGGCGCCGCAGTGCAGATCTCTGCGAACACCTCATTTATGTATCTGGGTGTTTTACCATTCGACCTTCATCGAAATGCGCGCGTTTCGATCGGAAATCTAGCCTTCGTGTGTCCACGACTTTGTACATAGCTGTGGCGTTCTGTTGCGAAACAGAACGTCATAGCGGCTGAGACTAGCATGGTGTAAATACTAATCTTGTTGCCTGACACTCGTACGCGTCTTAAAGTTGAATACGTGTTGACACAGCGCAGTGCGCAGATGACGGTGGCAAAATAAACCACGCAGGTTTCATCGCCGACACTATCGCATTACACGTGTCCGAAATGAAGTCTCTGAATTCCCCGTTCTCCTGCTTATTGCGCGCACAGTCTATTTAGAGAGAGATAAGGGATTATTACACATAACATCCAAGGAGCTTATTCAGACGTGAGATTTAATGATAACTGTTCTTTGCAGTTTTGCCTTAGAATACGTTGCCATCAAACGCGGCTGACTTCAAAATTGCTAGGATACCGGCTTTTGCTTTTCATCCTGAAGCGATCTCCAACTCGCGCACAACTCTATGTCATTTTGTCAACAGTAGGCGGGCTAGAGTGCTTTAACTTATATAGCCTGGTTTCTCATTTCAAAAATAGAGGCGTAGGTTTTAGAAATGTAGTTAGCTGCTCCTGCGAAAAAGTAGAATCAAACAGACGCACGAGCTGATTTGCCAGTGGTCTCGCAGTGCGAAAAAGAAGCCACAATAAGTATGATGAATACTCATGCATTTCCGGCCTATTGTTAGTTTAACATTTACTTCTGATGTAGACCTCCATCACGAAAATCGAAGTCTACGCGTTTCAGGTCTCCCGAGCCGCGGAACGGCTCGGGAAACCTGCGTTATCGGGCAGAACCAAGCGTATCAAATGTCGCTAGTGGCATTGAAAAAAATAATAATAGTAATAATAAAGAATCTGCCCGTGGGGAACTGAAGCTACACCCAAGTTCCGCCTCAATGTCTTTCGAGCAATCCTTCTTCAAATGATAAGAGATTCGTCGGCTCGGGAAACCTGCGTTATTTGCGTTATTGGTCAATATCGGGCAGAATCAAGCGGATCAAATGTCGCTAGTGGTATTGAAAAAAAAAATAATAGTAATAATAAAGAATCTGCCCGTGGGGAACTGAAGCTACACCCAAGTTCCGCTCAATATCTTTCGAGCACTCCTTCTTCCTTCAAATGATAAGAGAATAAGGTGTTCCGGACCATTTGCATAATAAGATTGCCTGACATCTACCTGGCCCCGTGTTGGAGCCACTTGCACACAATATTATTCATTACCAGTTAAGCATACCATTCCTGCCACAGTTGTGTGTCCATATTTCGTTTTCGAACTCGTTTGCGTATGGCGCTCATGCAAGCGCTGCAGTTCTTCAACGTGCCACCTAGCTGTATGTGAGTACAGAAAGTTTGTTTTTTTCGCATCCATTGTAATGCGGCCGTAGAGGCCCGATATTTGATCCCGCGCACTGATTGTGTGCTCAGCAGCAAAACGCTACAGCCATTGAGCCGCTGTGGCGGGTACCTAAACTTTAACGATACCGCCGCAAAAGCGCTTTGTTTAATGGGCTGTCTCATTTTGCTTCTGTTTTATTCCAGCGCGATAGCAGCGGCTTGGGCATGTTGCTCTTGAGGACTGAACTAACGGAAAAATAGAATGCACCTACAATCGCCCGTTCTGCTTTTCCTTTTCACTCCACATAAACGCCGATAGGGCCTCTTTGCAGACACCTATGCTACTCGAATCAAGGAAGAGTTGCTCCGCGTTTTTATTCGCTTTTGCGTTAGCAACACAAGATGTCATTACGATTTGTAAATGTCTTCCTTTATAGACAGTGTAGTAGGCGAGAGATGGACAAAGTGATCAAGAGGTAATAAAGGCAGAGAGGTTAGCTAGAGATAGCCACGGTTGGCTACTCTCCTTGGGGGGAGGGCGTAAGAAAACAGACGTGGAAGCGAGAGAAGCAGAAGTAACGTAAGGATCGTGCACGAGTCAGTGGCGTAACGCAGCATTGTCAAAGTCTGTCAATCAAGCCGGTAGCATCAGATGTGTGTGTAAATTACAACGAGCCTGTCTGTGCACTTCGTTAGCGTTTTACTTTATATTTTGTTTCTAATGCCGCCTTCCTGCGATGAGCAGCACTAGGTGATGGTAATTACCCATTTAGTGGAAAGAAGAAAGGTTTCAGACAGTTCGCCAAGGATGTTCATCACTCACCAGAGTGAGCTGAGTCGGGGGTTTCCTAGTTGCCGAGTCACGACCGTAGCCGTTGGCTCGGAGCAGCTCCGCCAGGTCTCCGTACGTCATGAACTCGAAGACCATCCAGGGTATGGAACCGGACTCTGCACACGAAGGGGAGAAGCAGGACAAAGTGTAAGCTAGTTGATCAGTGTATATAATTTCTCGGCAGCTGTGCATCTCACGAAAACAAAGACAAGGCGGGGAGGTGTGGGGTGCCCATATTTACGACCCCCGTGCCCAACCCACGGCTACAATGCAACAGACTCGCCAGGCTGGGTTCCAATAAGGAAGCATCCGAATTCTCACTGAAGAGGCCGTACATGCTAAATGCATATGCCAAGCGCATTAAAGCGTTTTGCGAGACGAAATATTCAACCGGAAACCTACTCTGTAGCATATTCACATGTCAGGTTCGAGTCCACTCTTCACAAACAGCCTTTGTTTGGAAACGAATTCGGTGTTCCAGTTTGTATTGCCCTCGAATGTGCAGCCCAGACCCGGTCCGCGAGCAGCCGATAGGGTGGCCTGGGCGACATTCAGGCCACGAAATACGTGTTCTCGACATGAACAAAATGGGAAAAATTAATATAAATTTTGTTGCGGCAACAAGGGGTTAAAGCCAACTTACAGCCGTCTATACATTTGTAACTTGCTGCGTTTATCACTGCCACAAGGAGCAAACAGGAAAGAACATTTACTCTCGGTATGAGGGGTAACGCGCGAAGTAATGAAAATGATCGCGGCTCACAGGGAGTGGGCCGAGATCAAGTACAGCTTGTTCTTGTTGCGCCATTTTTCACTTGCGACAGCGGCGGTGACGGGAACGCTCAGAAAGTAACGCCCACTTAATTCTTGCTCTCTTGTGGCAGGCGTTACAGCGTATACGAGGCCCGACTGTTCGCGTCGTAAGAAACTGTTGTCCTTCTTAACGGCTTCCTTTAAGCAGAAAGTTTAAGAAACAAAGCATCGGGCAGGCCACTTGAGAAAAGACGCAAGAGTGACTCCATCGGATAAGAGACAAGCTATGTTATCCAATTACACGCTTCACGGGATTTGATTAACGATCTTTCAGTGGTTTCTTTTCATGTAGAGACAGGAAGTACACACAACTGTTTCGTGTGATCCGAGCAAAAGAGCTATTAAATGTAGTAGCTGAAGGAGTTGTGCACTGTTGAAGAAGAAAAGCGATGGATCGATTCTGTCACCGCGAAAAATTATACGTTGTGGTACGTTCTTACTCTATCGCCGTAGTGTTTATCTTGGAGGATTATCACTGCTCACCCTCAATTCAGACGACGGAGTTATAAAGGCGTTGAAGCTTCAAGCGCCCACAATTTGTGAGCGGGCGCTCAGGCTTGAGATATATCATGTGTTTATAAACGACGAAGTTAAGTAATCCTTAAAGTACAGTGATGTTAAAGATGCATATTTTTTGGAGACATATTATTAGCGTGTGACTACCTCCTGAGAAAAGCGGTGTGGCTTCAGAGGATGTGTGTGAAATTGATACCATAATGGAACTTTTTTTATCATTGGAAAATTTGTTTTGATCGCATTAACTAATTCGTGATGTAGATATCAGTGCTGATATTTTTGAGAATGCAAACTTGGTATTCCACGAGAGCGCATGTGAAAGGCTGGTGGCCCCCCCCTCACGCGCCCTGATAACATTTCGAATTCAATACGCCGCTATGCAACATAACCTGCATGTGTCTCAATAACAAGTTTTCGCGAATTTCGCAACTATTCATGTTTGCCCTTCGACCGGTTTATTACCGGACTTGATGTTTATAAAAGCCGCTAACGTTACTGAATCAGCTGCCGTTCAATTTCCGTGAAGTGTTTGCATTGTACAGTGAGTGAACAAGTAGCGGCTAATCACACATTAAAAATGTTAAGCAATAACGTTACTTTAAGTCTTCGTCAATGTGGGTCTAGAAAAACACTGCGACCTAGCTGGTTCCTGCGGTGCGTGACTTTTGAGCTGCATCGGACAAATGTCAAAAATATATGCGTTCTATATTTAACCAACGCTTTCGAAAACGTCATGCACAATGAAATGGAAGGAATAGGGGTACTTAAAACAATTAAAATAACACTTTCTCGCCACCAGTATCTGTTACCTGCCGTTCAGATGAGAAGGTGCTGTTTGAACGATGTTCAGATGAAGAACCACTGTTACTTTTTGTGCTGACGATACACTTATTTTTATAATTGGGAATTCCCACACGGCTGTTTTCGAGTGTCTGAAGGTTGTGTATACTGAAAGTAGCGTAGCCAGACCTTTAGTTCCGGCAGACTTTTGAAGCTACTCCAACTCCGAAGGATTTTGCAGCCGGTTGGTACCCTGTTTCTCTTGTTAGGAGGGTGATAAGAATTTGATGAACCATGCAAAGGTGTCTTATACAACCTGGCCGACATTGGGATAGGTGAACCAATCTTTGTCAATAGCCGCTTTTGACAGGTAGGTCCACCTATCGAAAAGTTGGCCAGCTTGTCTGAGACATTCTACCCTGGTTCATCCAATTTTTGGTCACACAGTGTGTTTTCATCTACCCAATTTTGACTTTGGTCTTCGTTAGGAAGATGGCTGACCCCAAGATGCCCACCCCGGCTATCCCTTTGTATACACTTTACGCTTCGTATACGAAAATAATTAATTGGCGTTTCATCGTAGTGCAGTGATTATGCTATGGCGATGAATGTTGAGAAAACGGTGCTTTTGCGGACGACTAGCAAGAAGTTCCTTTCTCTTTAACTTTATCGTTATTAAATAAATATTACAGTCGCGTCAACCTTCAAATATTAGAAGGTGTTCTAATTAACTCCCTATAAAAAAAAGGGACGATCGCATAAATTATACGGTGTTCGAGCTGGAGCTTCCGACAATTCCTCTAGGTAGGGCACGTGGTATATGTGAGCCGTTTTATCAGGATCACTCTAGCCAATGAGGGAAACTTTATAGACTGCATGAAATAATAATTAGCGCGTCAT